>NW_027517101.1:0-48433 GCF_048772815.1 Callospermophilus lateralis | reverse complement strand
TAGCTTCTTGAAACTTGACACAATAAAGTAGTTCTACGTTCTATCTCTAAGGTTTGTTTCCTCTTGTATCCTAAAGCTGGGACTGGCGAATAACACTTATACTGAAAGGGGTTGCCAAACTTCCAACACACTAGAGTCTCCTGAAATCTCAACATATATTTTTTCATCCAATCTTCATGATACTTTCAAGTAATGATCAGTACACCAATCCCACTTGGATGCCAAAGTTTAGTTCTCCTAGATTGAAGCATTCTTTTGGAGTAACAGTTTGAATTTTTAGGTTTCACTCTGTTTTCTCCTATATTGACAAATGTAGTTCGAACTCTAAATCAAACACGGTTTGTGCTAGCTTCTTGAAACTTGAAACAGTAAAGTAGTTCTATATTCTATTTTTATTTTTTGTTTCCTCTGGATGTAGACCTAAGCAGAGACTGACGAAGACACATTCAATGAAAGGCGTTGTTTAGGCTGCCAAAATACTACAGTTCCTGAAATCTCAACATATTTTTTTTCCCGACCTTCATGATAATTTCATGTAATCAGCAGGACACCAATAAAACGTGGATGTTCAAGTTTCGTTCTCCTAGCTTGAAGCATTCGTTTGCAGTAACAGTTTGAATTTTTAGTATTCACGCTGTTTTCTCCTATATTGACAGATGCAGTTCGAACTCTAAATCAAACATGGTTTGTGCTAGCTTCTTGAAACTTGACACAATAAAGTACTTCTACGTTCTATCTCTATGGTTTGTTTCCTCTTGATGAAGCCTTAAGCAGAGACTGGCGAATAACACTTTCAATGAAAGGCGTTGTTAAGCTTCCAAAAAACTACCGTCTCCTGAAATCTCAACATATATTTTTTCATCCAATCTTCATGATTCTTTCACGTATTGATCAGTACACCAATCAAACGTGGATGCCCAAGTTTTGGTTCTCTAGGTTGTAGCATTCGTTTGCAGGAACAGTTAGAAATTATAGGTTTCACTCTGTTTTCTCCTATATTGACACATGCAGTTGGAACTCTAAATCAAACACGGTTTGTGCTAGCTTCTTGAAACTTGACACAATAAAGTAGTTCTACGTTCTATCTCTAAGGTTTGTTTCCTCTTGTATCCTAAAGCTGGGACTGGCGAATAACACTTATACTGAAAGGGGTTGCCAAACTTCCAACACACTAGAGTCTTTTGAAATCTCAACATATATTTTTCATCCAATCTTCATGATACTTTCAAGTAATGATCAGTACACCAATCCCACTTGGATGCCAAAGTTTAGTTCTCCTAGATTGAAGCATTCTTTTGGAGTAACTGTTTGAATTTTTAGGTTTCACTCTGTTTTCTCCTATATTGACAAATGTAGTTCGAACTCTAAATCAACACGGTTTGTGCTAGCTTCTTGAAACTTGAAACAGTTAAAGTAGTTCTACATTCTATTTTTATTTTTTGTTTCCTCTGGATGTAGACCTAAGCAGAGACTCACGAAAGACACATTCAATGAAAGGCGTTGTTAGGCTGCCAAAATACTACAGTCTCCTGAAATCTCAACAAATTTTTTTTTCGACCTAAATGATAATTTCAAGGAATGAGCAGTACACCAATAAAACGTGGATGTTCAAGTTTCGTTCTCCTAGGTTGAAGCATTCGTTTGCAGTAACAGTTTGAATTTTTAGTTTTCACTCTATTTTCTCCTATATTGACAGATGCAGTTCGAACTCTAAATCAAACATGGTTTGTGCTAGCTCTTGAAACTTGACACAATAAAGTACTTCTACGTTCTATCTCTAAGGTTTGTTTTCTCTTGATGTAGCCTTAAGCAGAGACTGGCGAATAACACTTTCAATGAAAGGCGTTGTTAAGCTTCCAAAAAACTACCGTCTCCTGAAATCTCAACATATATTTTTTCACCCATATCTTCATGATTCTTTCACGTATTGATCAGTACACCAATCAAACGTATATGCCCAAGTTTTGTTCTTCTAGGTTGTAGCATTCGTTTGCAGGAACAGTTAGAAATTATAGGTTTCACTCTGTTTTCTCCTATATTGACAGATGCAGTTAGAACTCTAAATCAAACATGGTTTGTGCTAGATTCTTGAAACTTGACACAATAAAGTAGTTCTACGTTCTATCTCTAAGGTTTGTTTCCTCTTGTATCCTAAAGCTGGGACTGGCGAATAACACTTATACTGAAAGGGGTTGCCAAACTTCCAACACACTAGAGTCTTTTGAAATCTCAACATATATTTTTTCATCCAATCTTCATGATACTTTCAAGTAATGATCAGTACACCAATCCCACTTGGATGACAAAGTTTAGTTCTCCTAGATTGAAGCATTCTTTTGGAGTAACAGTTTGAATTTTTAGGTTTCACTCTGTTTTCTCCTATATTGACAAATGTAGTTCGAACTCTAAATCAAACACGGTTTTGTGCTAGCTTCTTGAAACTTGAAACAGTAAAGTAGTTCTACATTCTATTTTTATTTTTTGTTTCCTCTGGATGTAGACCTAAGCAGAGACTCACGAAAGACACATTCAATGAAAGGCGTTGTTAGGCTGCCAAAATACTACAGTCTCCTGAAATCTCAACATATTTTTTTTTCCGACCTTCATGATAATTTCATGTAATCAGCCGTACACCAATAAAACGTGGATGTTCAAGTTTCTTTCTCCTAGGATGAAGCATTCGTTTGCAGTAACAGTTTGAATTTTTAGTTTTCACTCTGTTTTCTCCTATATTGACAGATGCAGTTCGAACTCTAAATCAAACATGGTTTGTGCTAGCTTCTAGAAACTTGACACAATAAAGTACTTCTACGTTCTATCTCTAAGGTCTGTTTCCTCTTGATGGAGCCTTAAGCAGAGACTGGCGAATAACACTTTCAATGAAAGGCGTTGTTAAGCTTCCAAAAAACTACAGTCTCCTGAAATCTCAACATATATTTTTTCATCCAATCTTCATGATTCTTTCACGTATTGATCAGTACACCAATCAAACGTGGATGCCCAAGTTTTGTTCTTCTAGGTTGTAGCATTCGTTTGCAGGAACAGTTAGAAATTATAGGTTTCACTCTGTTTTCTCCTATATTGACAGATGCCGTTAGAACTCTAAATCAAACACGGTTTGTGCTAGCTTCGTGAAACTTGACACAATAAAGTAGTTCTACGTTCTATCTCTAAGGTTTGTTTCCTCTTGTATCCTAAAGCTGGGACTGGCGAATAACACTTATACTGAAAGGGGTTGCCAAACTTCCAACACACTAGAGTCTCCTGAAATCTCAACATATATTTTTTCATCCAATCTTCATGATACTTTTAAGTAATGATCAGTACACCAATCCCACTTGGATGCCAAAGTTTAGTTCTCCTAGATTGAAGCATTCTTTTGGAGTAACAGTTTGAATTTTTAGGTTTCACTCTGTTTTCTCCTATATTGACAAATGTAGTTCGAACACTAAATCAAACACGGTTTGTGCTAGCTTCTTGAAACTTGAAATAGTAAAGTATTTCTACATTCTATTTTTTTTTTTTGTTTCCTCTGGATGTAGACCTAAGCAGAGACTGACGAAAGACACATTCAATGAAAGGCGTTGTTATTTCGCCAAAATACTACAGTCTCCTGAAATCTCAACATATTTTTTTTCCGACCTTCATGATGATTTCAAGTAATGAGCAGTACACCAATAAAACGTGGATGTTCAAGTTTCGTTTTCCTAGCTTGAAGCATTCGTTTGCAGTAACAGTTTGAATTTTTAGTTTTCACTCTGTTTTCTCCTATATTGACAGATGCAGTTCGAACTCTAAATCAAACATGGTTTGTGCTAGCTTCTTGAAACTTGACACAATAAAGTAGTTCTACGTTCTATCTCTAAGGTTTGTTTCCTCTTGATGTAGCCTTAAGCAGAGACTGGCGAATAACACTTTCAATGAAAGGCGTTGTTAAGCTTCCAAAAAACTACCGTCTCCTGAAATCTCAACATATATTTTTTCATCCAATCTTCATGATTCTATCAAGTATTGATCAGTACACCAATCAAACGTGGATGCCCAAGTTTTGTTCTTGTAGGTTGTGGAATTCGTTTGCAGGAACAGTTAGGAATTATAGGTTTCACTCTGTTTTCTCCTATATTGACAGATGCAGTTAGAACTCTAAATCAAACACGGTTTGTGCTAACTTCTTGAAACTTGACTCAATAAAGTAGTTCTACGTTCTATCTCTAAGGTTTGTTTCCTCTTGTATCCTACAGCTGGGACTGGCAAATAACACTTATACTGAAAGGGGTTGCCAAACTTTCAACACACTAGAGTCTCCTGAAATCTCAACATATATTTTTTCATCCAATCTTCATGATACTTTCAAGTAATGATCAGTACACCAATCCCACTTGGATGCCAAAGTTTAGTTCTCCTATATTGAAGCATTCTTTTGGAGTAACAGTTTGAATTTTTAGGTTTCACTCTGTTTTCTCCTATATTGACAAATGTAGTTCGAACTCTAAATCAAACACGGTTTGTGCTAGCTTCTTGAAACTTGAAACAGTAATGTAGTTCTACATTCTATTTTTATTTTTTGTTTCCTCTGGATGTAGACCTAAGCAGAGACTGACGAAAGACACATTCAATGAAAGGCATTGTTAGGCTGCCAAAATACTACAGTCTCCTGAAATCTCAACATATTTTTTTTTCCGACCTTCATGATGATTTCAAGTAATGAGCAGTACACCAATAAAACGTGGATGTTCAAGTTTCGTTCTCCTAGGTTGAAGCATTCGTTTGCAGTAACAGTTTGAATTTTTAGTTTTCACTCTGTTTTCTCCTATATTGACAGATGCAGTTCGAACTCTAAATCAAACATGGTTTGTTGTAGCTTCTTGAAACTTGACACAATAAAGTAGTTCTACGTTCTATCTCTAAGGTCTGTTTCCTCTTGATGTAGCCTTAAGCAGAGACTGGCGAATAACACTTTCAATGAAAGGCGTAGTTAAGCTTCCAAAAAACTACCGTCTCCTGACATCTCAACATATATCTTTTCATCCAATCTTCATGATTCTTTCAAGTATTGATCAGTACACCAATCAAACGTGGATGCCCAAGTTTTGTTCTTCTAGGTTGTAGCATTCGTTTGCAGGAACAGTTAGAAATTGTAGGTTTCACTCTGTTTTCTCCTATATTGACAGATGCAGTTAGAACTCTAAATCAAACACGGTTTGTGCTAGCTTCTTGAAACTTGACACAATAAAGTAGTTCTATGTTCTATCTCTAAGGTTTGTTTCCTCTTGTATCCTAAAGCTGGGACCTGCGAATAACACTTGTACTGAAAGGGGTTCCAAAACTTCCAACACACTAGAGTCTCCTGAAATCTCAACATATATTTTTTCATCCAATCTTCAGGATACTTTCAAGTAATGATCAGTACACCAATCCCACTTGGATGCCAAAGTTTAGTTCTCCTAGATTGAAGCATTCTTTTGGAGTAACAGTTTGAATTTTTAGGTTTCACTCTGTTTTCTCCTATATTGACAAATGTAGTTAGAACTCTAAATCAAACACGGTTTGTGCTAGCTTCTTGAAACTTGAAACAGTAAAGTAGTTCTACATTCTATTTTTATTTTTTGTTTCCTCTGGATGTAGACCTAAGCAGAGACTGACGAAGACACATTCAATGAAAGGCGTTGTTAGGCTGCCAAAATACTACAGTCTAATGAAATCTCAACATATTTTTTTTTCCGACCTTCATGATAATTTCATGTAATCAGCAGGACACCAATAAAACGTGGATGTTCAAGTTTCGTTCTCCTAGCTTGAAGCATTCGTTTGCAGTAACAGTTTGAATTTTTAGTATTCACTCTGTTTTCTCCTATATTGACAGATGCAGTTCGAACTCTAAATCAAACATGGTTTGTGCTAGCTTCTTGAAACTTGACACAATAAAGTACTTCTACGTTCTATCTCTATGGTTTGTTTCCTCTTGATGAAGCCTTAAGCAGAGACTGGCGAATAACACTTTCAATGAAAGGCGTTGTTAAGCTTCCAAAAAACTACCGTCTCCTGAAATCTCAACATATATTTTTTCATCCAATCTTCATGATTCTTTCACGTATTGATCAGTACACCAATCAAACGTGGATGCCCAAGTTTTGTTCTTCTAGGTTGTAGCATTCGTTTGCAGGAACAGTTAGAAATTATAGGTTTCACTCTGTTTTCTCCTATATTGACACATGCAGTTAGAACTCTAAATCAAACACGGTTTGTGCTAGCTTCTTGAAACTTGACACAATAAAGTAGTTCTACGTTCTATCTCTAAGGTTTGTTTCCTCTTGTATCCTAAAGCTGGGACTGGCGAATAACACTTATACTGAAAGGGGTTGCCAAACTTCCAACACACTAGAGTCTTTTGAAATCTCAACATATATTTTTTCATCCAATCTTCATGATACTTTCAAGTAATGATCAGTACACCAATCCCACTTGGATGCCAAAGTTTAGTTCTCCTAGATTGAAGCATTCTTTTGGAGTAACTGTTTGAATTTTTAGGTTTCACTCTGTTTTCTCCTATATTGACAAATGTAGTTCGAACTCTAAATCAAACACGGTTTGTGCTAGCTTCTTGAAACTTGAAACAGTAAAGTAGTTCTACATTCTATTTTTATTTTTTGTTTCCTCTGGATGTAGACCTAAGCAGAGACTCACGAAAGACACATTCAATGAAAGGCGTTGTTAGGCTGCCAAAATACTACAGTCTCCTGAAATCTCAACAAATTTTTTTTTCGACCTTCATGATAATTTCAAGGAATGAGCAGTACACCAATAAAACGTGGATGTTCAAGTTTCGTTCTCCTAGGTTGAAGCATTCGTTTGCAGTAACAGTTTGAATTTTTAGTTTTCACTCTGTTTTCTCCTATATTGACAGATGCAGTTCGAACTCTAAATCAAACATGGTTTGTGCTAGCTTCTTGAAACTTGACACAATAAAGTACTTCTACGTTCTATCTCTAAGGTTTGTTTTCTCTTGATGTAGCCTTAAGCAGAGACTGGCGAATAACACTTTCAATGAAATGCGTTGTTAAGCTTCCAAAAAACTACCGTCTCCTGAAATCTCAACATATATTTTTTCATCCAATCTTCATGATTCTTTCACGTATTGATCAGTACACCAATCAAACGTGGATGCCCAAGTTTTGTTCTTCTAGGTTGTAGCATTCGTTTGCAGGAACAGTTAGAAATTATAGGTTTCACTCTGTTTTCTCCTATATTGACAGATGCAGTTAGAACTCTAAATCAAACATGGTTTGTGCTAGATTCTTGAAACTTGACACAATAAAGTAGTTCTACGTTCTATCTCTAAGGTTTGTTTCCTCTTGTATCCTAAAGCTGGGACTGGCGAATAACACTTATACTAAAAAGGGGTTGCCAAACTTCCAACACACTAGAGTCTTTTGAAATCTCAACATATATTTTTTCATCCAATCTTCATGATACTTTCAAGTAATGATCAGTACACCAATCCCACTTGGATGACAAAGTTTAGTTCTCCTAGATTGAAGCATTCTTTTGGAGTAACAGTTTGAATTTTTAGGTTTCACTCTGTTTTCTCCTATATTGACAAATGTAGTTCGAACTCTAAATCAAACACGGTTTGTGCTAGCTTCTTGAAACTTGAAACAGTAAAGTAGTTCTACATTCTATTTTTATTTTTTGTTTCCTCTGGATGTAGACCTAAGCAGAGACTCACGAAAGACACATTCAATGAAAGGCGTTGTTAGGCTGCCAAAATACTACAGTCTCCTGAAATCTCAACATATTTTTTTTTCCGACCTTCATGATAATTTCATGTAATCAGCCGTACACCAATAAAACGTGGATGTTCAAGTTTCTTTCTCCTAGGATGAAGCATTCGTTTGCAGTAACAGTTTGAATTTTTAGTTTTCACTCTGTTTTCTAATATATTGACAGATGCAGTTCGAACTCTAAATCAAACATGGTTTGTGCTAGCTTCTTGAAACTTGACACAATAAAGTAGTTCTACGTTCTATCTCTAAGGTTTGTTTCCTCTTGATGTAGCCTTAAGCAGAGACTGGCGAATAACACTTTCAATGAAAGGCATTGTTAAGCTTCCAAAAAACTACCGTCTCCTGAAATCTCAACATATATTTTTTCATCCAATCTTCTTGATTCTTTCACGTATTGATCAGTACACCAATCAAACGTGGATGCCCAAGTTTTGTTCTTCTAGGTTGTAGCATTCGTTTGCAGGAACAGTTAGAAATTATAGGTTTCACTCTGTTTTCTCCTATATTGACAGATGCAGTTAGAACTCTAAATCAAACACGGTTTGTGCTAGCTTCTTGAAACTTGACACAATAAAGTAGTTCTACGTTCTATCTCTAAGGTTTGTTTCCTCTTGTATCCTAAAGCTGGGACTGGCGAATAACACTTATACTGAAAGGGGTTGCCAAACTTCCAACACACTAGAGTCTCCTGAAATCTCAACATATATTTTTTCATCCAATCTTCATGATACTTTCAAGTAATGATCAGTACACCAATCCCACTTGTATGCCAAAGTTTAGTTCTCCTAGATTGAAGCATTCTTTTGGAGTAACAGTTTGAATTTTTAGGTTTCACTCTGTTTTCTAATATATTGACAAATGTAGTTCGAACTCTAAATCAAACACGGTTTGTGCTAGCTTCTTGAAACTTGAAACAGTAAAGTAGTTCTACATTCTATTTTTATTTTTTGTTTCCTCTGGATGTAGACCTAAGCAGAGACTGACGAAAGACACATTCAATGAAAGGCGTTGTTAGGCTGCCAAAATACTACAGTCTCCTGAAATCTCAACATATTTTTTTTTTTCCGACCTTCATGATAATTTCATGTAATCAGCAGTACACCAATAAAACGTGGATGTTCAAGTTTCGTTCTCCTAGCTTGAAGCATTCGTTTGCAGTAACAGTTTGAATTTTTAGTTTTCACTCTGTTTTCTCCTATATTGACAGATGCAGTTCGAACTCTAAATCAAACATGGTTTGTGCTAGCTTCTTGAAACTTGACACAATAAAGTACTTCTACGTTCTATCTCTAAGGTCTGTTTCCTCTTGATGGAGCCTTAAGCAGAGACTGGCGAATAACACTTTCAATGAAAGGCGTTGTTAAGCTTCCAAAAAACTACAGTCTCCTGAAATCTCAACATATATTTTTTCATCCAATCTTCATGATTCTTTCACGTATTGATCAGTACACCAATCAAACGTGGATGCCCAAGTTTTGTTCTTCTAGGTTGTAGCATTCGTTTGCAGGAACAGTTAGAAATTATAGGTTTCACTCTGTTTTCTCCTATATTGACAGATGCCGTTAGAGCTCTAAATCAAACACGGTTTGTGCTAGCTTCGTGAAACTTGACACAATAAAGTAGTTCTACGTTCTATCTCTAAGGTTTGTTTCCTCTTGTATCCTAAAGCTGGGACTGGCGAATAACACTTATACTGAAAGGGGTTGCCAAACTTCCAACACACTAGAGTCTCCTGAAATCTCAACATATATTTTTTCATCCAATCTTCATGATACTTTTAAGTAATGATCAGTACACCAATCCCACTTGGATGCCAAAGTTTAGTTCTCCTAGATTGAAGCATTCTTTTGGAGTAACAGTTTGAATTTTTAGGTTTCACTCTGTTTTCTCCTATATTGACAAATGTAGTTCGAACTCTAAATCAAACACGGTTTGTGCTAGCTTCTTGAAACTTGAAACAGTAAAGTAGTTCTACATTCTATTTTTATTTTTTGTTTCCTCTGGATGTAGACCTAAGCAGAGACTGACGAAAGACACATTCAATGAAAGGCGTTGTTAGGCCGCCAAAATACTACAGTCTCCTGAAATCTCAACATATTTTTTTTCCGACCTTCATGATGATTTCAAGTAATGAGCAGTACACCAATAAAACGTGGATGTTCAAGTTTCGTTTTCCTAGCTTGAAGCATTCGTTTGCAGTAACAGTTTGAATTTTTAGTTTTCACTCTGTTTTCTCCTATATTGACAGATGCAGTTCGAACTCTAAATCAAACATGGTTTGTGCTAGCTTCTTGAAACTTGACACAATAAAGTAGTTCTACGTTCTATCTCTAAGGTTTGTTTCCTCTTGATGTAGCCTTAAGCAGAGACTGGCGAATAACACTTTCAATGAAAGGCGTTGTTAAGCTTCCAAAAAACTACCGTCTCCTGAAATCTCAACATATATTTTTTCATCCAATCTTCATGATTCTATCAAGTATTGATCAGTACACCAATCAAACGTGGATGCCCAAGTTTTGTTCTTGTAGGTTGTGGAATTCGTTTGCAGGAACAGTTAGGAATTATAGGTTTCACTCTGTTTTCTCCTATATTGACAGATGCAGTTAGAACTCTAAATCAAACACGGTTTGTGCTAACTTCTTGAAACTTGACTCAATAAAGTAGTTCTACGTTCTATCTCTAAGGTTTGTTTCCTCTTGTATCCTACAGCTGGGACTGGCAAATAACACTTATACTGAAAGGGGTTGCCAAACTTTCAACACACTAGAGTCTCCTGAAATCTCAACATATATTTTTTCATCCAATCTTCATGATACTTTCAAGTAATGATCAGTACACCAATCCCACTTGGATGCCAAAGTTTAGTTCTCCTATATTGAAGCATTCTTTTGGAGTAACAGTTTGAATTTTTAGGTTTCACTCTGTTTTCTCCTATATTGACAAATGTAGTTCGAACTCTAAATCAAACACGGTTTGTGCTAGCTTCTTGAAACTTGAAACAGTAATGTAGTTCTACATTCTATTTTTATTTTTTGTTTCCTCTGGATGTAGACCTAAGCAGAGACTGACGAAAGACACATTCAATGAAAGGCATTGTTAGGCTGCCAAAATACTACAGTCTCCTGAAATCTCAACATATTTTTTTTTCCGACCTTCATGATGATTTCAAGTAATGAGCTGTACACCAATAAAACGTGGATGTTCAAGTTTCGTTCTCCTAGGTTGAAGCATTCGTTTGCAGTAACAGTTTGAATTTTTAGTTTTCACTCTGTTTTCTCCTATATTGACAGATGCAGTTCGAACTCTAAATCAAACATGGTTTGTGCTAGCTTCTTGAAACTTGACACAATATAGTAGTTCTACGTTCTATCTCTAAGGTCTGTTTCCTCTTGATGTAGCCTTAAGCAGAGACTGGCGAATAACACTTTCAATGAAAGGCGTAGTTAAGCTTCCAAAAAACTACCGTCTCCTGACATCTCAACATATATCTTTTCATCCAATCTTCATGATTCTTTCAAGTATTGATCAGTACACCAATCAAACGTGGATGCCCAAGTTTTGTTCTTCTAGGTTGTAGCATTCGTTTGCAGGAACAGTTAGAAATTGTAGGTTTCACTCTGTTTTCTCCTATATTGACAGATGCAGTTAGAACTCTAAATCAAACACGGTTTGTGCTAGCTTCTTGAAACTTGACACAATAAAGTAGTTCTATGTTCTATCTCTAAGGTTTGTTTCCTCTTGTATCCTAAAGCTGGGACCTGCGAATAACACTTATACTGAAAGGGGTTGCAAAACTTCCAACACACTAGAGTCTCCTGAAATATCAACATATATTTTTTCATCCAATCTTCATGATACTTTCAAGTAATGATCAGTACACCAATCCCACTTGGATGCCAAAGTTTAGTTCTCCTAGATTGAAGCATTCTTTTGGAGTAACAGTTTGAATTTTTAGGTTTCACTCTGTTTTCTCCTATATTGACAAATGTAGTTCGAACTCTAAATCAAACACGGTTTGTGCTAGCTTCTTGAAACTTGAAACAGTAAAGTAGTTCTACATTCTATTTTTATTTTTTGTTTCCTCTGGATGTAGACCTAAGCAGAGACTGACGAAGACACATTCAATGAAAGGCGTTGTTAGGCTGCCAAAATACTACAGTCTCCTGAAATCTCAACATATTTTTTTTTCCGACCTTCATGATTATTTCAAGTAATGAGCAGTAAACCAATAAAACGTGGATGTTCAAGTTTCTTTCTCCTAGGTTGAAGCATTCGTTTGCAGTAACAGTTTGAATTTTTAGTTTTCACTCTGTTTTCTCCTATATTGACAGATGCAGTTCGAAGTCTAAATCAAACATGGTTTGTGCTAGCTTCTTGAAACTTGACACAATAAAGTAGTTCTACGTTCTATCTCTAAGGTTTGTTTCCTCTTGATGTAGCGTTAAGCAGAGACTGGCGAATAACACTTTCAATGAAAGGCGTTGTTAAGCTTCCAAAAAACTACCGTCTCCTGAAATCTCAACATATATCTTTTCATCCAATCTTCATGATTCTTTCACGTATTGATCAGTACACCAATCAAACGTGGATGCCCAAGTTTTGTTCTTCTAGGTTGTAGCATTCGTTTGCAGGAACAGTTAGAAATTATAGGTTTCACTCTGTTTTCTCCTATATTGACAGATGCAGTTAGAACTCTAAATCAAACACGGTTTGTGCTAACTTCTTGAAACTTGACTCAATAAAGTAGTTCTACGTTCTATCTCTAAGGTTTGTTTCCTCTTGTATCCTACAGCTGGGACTGGCGAATAACACTTATACTGAAAGGGGTTGCCAAACTTTCAACACACTAGAGTCTCCTGAAATCTCAACATATATTTTTTCATCCAATCTTCATGATACTTTCAAGTAATGATCAGTACACCAATCCCACTTGGATGCCAAAGTTTAGGTCTCCTATATTGAAGCATTCTTTTGGAGTAACAGTTTGAATTTTTAGGTTTCACTCTGTTTTCTCCTATATTGACAAATGTAGTTCGAACTCTAAATCAAACACGGTTTGTGCTAGCTTCTTGAAACTTGAAACAGTAAAGTAGTTCTACATTCTATTTTTATTTTTTGTTTCCTCTGGATGTAGACCTAAGCAGAGACTGACGAAGACACATTCAATGAAAGGCGTTGTTAGGCTGCCAAAATACTACAGTCTCCTGAAATCTCAACATATTTTTTTTTCCGACCTTCATGATAATTTCAAGTAATGAGCAGTACACCAATAAAACGTGGATGTTCAAGTTTCGTTTTCCTAGCTTGAAGCATTCGTTTGCAGTAACAGTTTGAATTTTTAGTTTTCACTCTGTTTTCTCCTATATTGACAGATGCAGTTCGAACTCTAAATCAAACATGGTTTGTGCTAGCTTCTTGAAACTTGACACAATAAAGTAGTTCTACGTTCTATCTCTAAGGTTTGTTTCCTCTTGATGTAGCCTTAAGCAGAGACTGGCGAATAACACTTTCAATGAAAGGCGTTGTTAAGCTTCCAAAAAACTACCGTCTCCTGAAATCTCAACATATATTTTTTCATCCAATCTTCATGATTCTATCAAGTATTGATCAGTACACCAATCAAACGTGGATGCCCAAGTTTTGTTCTTGTAGGTTGTGGAATTCGTTTGCAGGAACAGTTAGGAATTATAGGTTTCACTCTGTTTTCTCCTATATTGACAGATGCAGTTAGAACTCTAAATCAAACACGGTTTGTGCTAACTTCTTGAAACTTGACTCAATAAAGTAGTTCTACGTTCTATCTCTAAGGTTTGTTTCCTCTTGTATCCTACAGCTGGGACTGGCAAATAACACTTATACTGAAAGGGGTTGCCAAACTTTCAACACACTAGAGTCTCCTGAAATCTCAACATATATTTTTTCATCCAATCTTCATGATACTTTCAAGTAATGATCAGTACACCAATCCCACTTGGATGCCAAAGTTTAGTTCTCCTATATTGAAGCATTCTTTTGGAGTAACAGTTTGAATTTTTAGGTTTCACTCTGTTTTCTCCTATATTGACAAATGTAGTTCGAACTCTAAATCAAACACGGTTTGTGCTAGCTTCTTGAAACTTGAAACAGTAATGTAGTTCTACATTCTATTTTTATTTTTTGTTTCCTCTGGATGTAGACCTAAGCAGAGACTGACGAAAGACACATTCAATGAAAGGCATTGTTAGGCTGCCAAAATACTACAGTCTCCTGAAATCTCAACATATTTTTTTTTCCGACCTTCATGATGATTTCAAGTAATGAGCTGTACACCAATAAAACGTGGATGTTCAAGTTTCGTTCTCCTAGGTTGAAGCATTCGTTTGCAGTAACAGTTTGAATTTTTAGTTTTCACTCTGTTTTCTCCTATATTGACAGATGCAGTTCGAACTCTAAATCAAACATGGTTTGTGCTAGCTTCTTGAAACTTGACACAATATAGTAGTTCTACGTTCTATCTCTAAGGTCTGTTTCCTCTTGATGTAGCCTTAAGCAGAGACTGGCGAATAACACTTTCAATGAAAGGCGTAGTTAAGCTTCCAAAAAACTACCGTCTCCTGACATCTCAACATATATCTTTTCATCCAATCTTCATGATTCTTTCAAGTATTGATCAGTACACCAATCAAACGTGGATGCCCAAGTTTTGTTCTTCTAGGTTGTAGCATTCGTTTGCAGGAACAGTTAGAAATTGTAGGTTTCACTCTGTTTTCTCCTATATTGACAGATGCAGTTAGAACTCTAAATCAAACACGGTTTGTGCTAGCTTCTTGAAACTTGACACAATAAAGTAGTTCTATGTTCTATCTCTAAGGTTTGTTTCCTCTTGTATCCTAAAGCTGGGACCTGCGAATAACACTTATACTGAAAGGGGTTGCAAAACTTCCAACACACTAGAGTCTCCTGAAATATCAACATATATTTTTTCATCCAATCTTCATGATACTTTCAAGTAATGATCAGTACACCAATCCCACTTGGATGCCAAAGTTTAGTTCTCCTAGATTGAAGCATTCTTTTGGAGTAACAGTTTGAATTTTTAGGTTTCACTCTGTTTTCTCCTATATTGACAAATGTAGTTCGAACTCTAAATCAAACACGGTTTGTGCTAGCTTCTTGAAACTTGAAACAGTAAAGTAGTTCTACATTCTATTTTTATTTTTTGTTTCCTCTGGATGTAGACCTAAGCAGAGACTGACGAAGACACATTCAATGAAAGGCGTTGTTAGGCTGCCAAAATACTACAGTCTCCTGAAATCTCAACATATTTTTTTTTCCGACCTTCATGATTATTTCAAGTAATGAGCAGTAAACCAATAAAACGTGGATGTTCAAGTTTCTTTCTCCTAGGTTGAAGCATTCGTTTGCAGTAACAGTTTGAATTTTTAGTTTTCACTCTGTTTTCTCCTATATTGACAGATGCAGTTCGAAGTCTAAATCAAACATGGTTTGTGCTAGCTTCTTGAAACTTGACACAATAAAGTAGTTCTACGTTCTATCTCTAAGGTTTGTTTCCTCTTGATGTAGCGTTAAGCAGAGACTGGCGAATAACACTTTCAATGAAAGGCGTTGTTAAGCTTCCAAAAAACTACCGTCTCCTGAAATCTCAACATATATCTTTTCATCCAATCTTCATGATTCTTTCACGTATTGATCAGTACACCAATCAAACGTGGATGCCCAAGTTTTGTTCTTCTAGGTTGTAGCATTCGTTTGCAGGAACAGTTAGAAATTATAGGTTTCACTCTGTTTTCTCCTATATTGACAGATGCAGTTAGAACTCTAAATCAAACACGGTTTGTGCTAACTTCTTGAAACTTGACTCAATAAAGTAGTTCTACGTTCTATCTCTAAGGTTTGTTTCCTCTTGTATCCTACAGCTGGGACTGGCGAATAACACTTATACTGAAAGGGGTTGCCAAACTTTCAACACACTAGAGTCTCCTGAAATCTCAACATATATTTTTTCATCCAATCTTCATGATACTTTCAAGTAATGATCAGTACACCAATCCCACTTGGATGCCAAAGTTTAGGTCTCCTATATTGAAGCATTCTTTTGGAGTAACAGTTTGAATTTTTAGGTTTCACTCTGTTTTCTCCTATATTGACAAATGTAGTTCGAACTCTAAATCAAACACGGTTTGTGCTAGCTTCTTGAAACTTGAAACAGTAAAGTAGTTCTACATTCTATTTTTATTTTTTGTTTCCTCTGGATGTAGACCTAAGCAGAGACTGACGAAGACACATTCAATGAAAGGCGTTGTTAGGCTGCCAAAATACTACAGTCTCCTGAAATCTCAACATATTTTTTTTTCCGACCTTCATGATAATTTCAAGTAATGAGCAGTACACCAATAAAACGTGGATGTTCAAGTTTCTTTCTCCTAGGTTGAAGCATTCGTTTGCAGTAACAGTTTGAATTTTTAGTTTTCACTCTGTTTTCTCCTATATTGACAGATGCAGTTCGAACTCTAAAACAAACATGGTTTGTGCTAGCTTCTTGAAACTTGACACAATAAAGTAGTTCTACGTTCTATCTCTAAGGTTTGTTTCCTCTTGATGTAGCCTTAAGCAGAGACTGGCGAATAACACTTTCAATGAAAGGCGTTGTTAAGCTTCCAAAAAACTACCGTCTCCTGAAATCTCAACATATATCTTTTCATCCAATCTTCATGATTCTTTCAAGTATTGATCAGTACACCAATCAAACGTGGATGCCCAAGTTTTGTTCTTCTAGGTTGTAGCATTCGTTTGCAGGAACAGTTAGAAATTATAGGTTTCACTCTGTTTTCTCCTATATTGACAGATGCAGTTAGAACTCTAAATCAAACACGGTTTGTGCTAGCTTCTTGAAACTTGACACAATAAAGTAGTTCTACGTTCTATCTCTAAGGTTTGTTTCCTCTTGTATCCTACAGCTGGGACTGGCGAATAACACTTATACTGAAAGGGGTTGCCAAACTTCCAACACACTAGAGTCTCCTGAAATCTCAACATATCTTTTTTCATCCAATCTTCATGGTACTTTCAAGTAATGATCAGTACACCAATCCCACTTGGATGCCAAAGTTTAGTTCTCCTAGATTGAAGCATTCTTTTGGAGTAACAGTTTGAATTTTTAGGTTTCACTCTGTTTTCTCCTATATTGACAAATGTAGTTCGAACTCTAAATCAAACACGGTTTGTGCTAGCTTCTTGAAACTTGAAACAGTAAAGTAGTTCTACATTCTATTTTTATTTTTTGTTTCCTCTGGATGTAGACCTAAGCAGAGACTGACGAAAGACACATTCAATGAAAGGCATTGTTAGGCTGCCAAAATACTACAGTCTCCTGAAATCTCAACATATTTTTTTTTCCGACCTTCATGATAATTTCATGTAATCAGCAGTACACCAATAAAACGTGGATGTTCAAGTTTCGTTCTCCTAGGTTGAAGCATTCGTTTGCAGTAACAGTTTGAATTTTTAGTTTTCACTCTGTTTTCTCCTATATTGACAGATGCAGTTCGAACTCTAAATCAAACATGGTTTGTGCTAGCTTCTTGAAACTTGACACAATAAAGTAGTTCTAAGTTCTATCTCTAAGGTTTGTTTCCTCTTGATGTAGCCTTAAGCAGAGACTGGCGAATAACACTTTCAATGAAAGGCGTTGATAAGCTTCCAAAAAACTACCGTCTTCTGAAATCTCAACATATATCTTTTCATCCAATCTTAATGATTCTTTCAAGTATTGATCAGTACACCAATCAAACGTGGATGCCCAAGTTTTGTTCTTCTAGGTTGTAGCATTCGTTTGCAGGAACAGTTAGAAATTATAGGTTTCACTCTGTTTTCTCCTATATTGACAGATGCAGTTAGAACTCTAAATCAAACACGGTTTGTGCTAGCTTCTTGAAACTTGACACAATAAAGTAGTTCTACGTTCTATCTCTAAGTTTTGTTTCCTCTTGATGTAGCCTTAAGCAGAGATTGGCGAATAACACTGTCAATGAAAGGCGTTGTTAAGCTTCCAAAAAACTACCGTCTCCTGAAATCTCAACATATATCTTTTCATCCAATCTTCATGATTCTTTCAAGTATTGATCAGTACACCAATTAAACGTGGATGCCCAAGTTTTGTTCTTCTAGGTTGTAGCATTCATTTGCAGGAACAGTTAGAAATTATAGGTTTCACTCTGTTTTCTCCTATATTGACAGATGCAGTTAGAACTCTAAATCAAACACGGTTTGTGCTAGCTTCTTGAAACTTGACTCAATAAAGTAGTTCTACGTTCTATCTCTAAGGTTTGTTTCCTCTTGTATCCTAAAGCTGGGACTGGCGAATAACACTTATACTGAAAGGGGTTGCCAAACTTCCAACACACTAGAGTCTCCTGATATCTCAACATATATTTTTTCATCCAATCTTCATGATACTTTCAAGTAATGATCAGTACACCAATCCCACTTGGATGCCAAAGTTTAGTTCTCCTAGATTGAAGCATTCTTTTGGAGTAAGAGTTTGAATTTTTAGGTTTAACTCTGTTTTCTCCTATATTGACAAATGTAGTTCGAACTCTAAATCAAACACGGCTTGTGCTAGCTTCTTGAAACTTGAAAGAGTAAAGTAGTTCAACATTCTATTTTTATTTTTTGTTTCCTCTGGATGTAGACCTAAGCAGAGACTGATGAAAGACACATTCAATGAAAGGCGTTGTTAGGCTGCCAAAATACTACAGTCTCCTGAAATCTCAACATATTTTTTTTTTCCGACCTTCATGATGATTTCAAATAATGAGCAGTACACCAATAAAACGTGGATGTTCAAGTTTCGTTCTCCTAGCTTGAAGCATTCGTTTGCAGTAACAGTTTGAATTTTTAGTTTTCACTCTGTTTTCTCCTATATTGACAGATGCAGTTCGAACTCTAAATCAAACATGGTTTGTGATAGCTTCTTGAAACTTGACAAAATAAAGTAGTTCTACGTTCTATCTCTAAGGTTTGTTTCCTCTTGATGTAGCCTTAAGCAGAGACTGGCGAATAACACTTTCAATGAAAGGCGTTTTTAAGCTTCCAAAAAACTACCGTCTCCTGAAATCTCAACATATATCTTTTCATCCAATCTTCATGATTCTTTCAAGTATTGATCAGTACACCAATCAAACGTGGATGCCCAAGTTTTGTTCTTCTAGGTTGTAGCATTCGTTTGCAGGAACAGTTAGAAATTATAGGTTTCACTCTGTTTTCTCCTATATTGACAGATGCAGTTCGAACTCTAAATCAAACACGTTTTGTGCTAGCTTCTTGAAACTTGACACAATAAAGTAGTTCTACGTTCTATCTCTAAGGTTTGTTTCCTCTGTATCCTTAAGCTGGGTCTGGCGAAAAACACTTATACTGAAAGGGGTTGCCAAACTTCCAACACACTAGAGTCTCGTGAAATCTCAACATATATTTTTTCATCCAATCTTCATGATACTTTCAAGTAATGATCAGTACACCAATCCCACTTGGATGCCAAAGTTTAGTTCTCCTAGATTGAAGCATTCTTTTGGAGTAACAGTTTGAATATTTAGGTTTCACTCTCTTTTCTCCTATATTGACAAATGTAGTTCGAACTCTAAATCAAACACGGTTTGTGCTAGCTTCTTGAAACTTGAAACAGTAAAGTAGTTCTACATTCTATTTTTACTTTTTGTTTCCTCTGGATGTAGACCTTAGCAGAGACTGACGAAAGACACATTCAATGAAAGGCGTTGTTAGGCTGCCAAAATACTACAGTCTCCTGAAATCACAACATATTTTTTTTTCCGACCTTCATGATAATTTCAAGTAATGAGCAGTACACCAATAAAACGTGGATGTTCAAGTTTTGTTCTCCTAGGTTGAAGCATTCGTTTGCAGTAACAGTTTGAATTTTTAGTTTTCACTCTGTTTTCTCCTATATTGACAGATGCAGTTCGAACTCTAAATCAAACACGGTTTGTGCTAGCTTCTTGAAATTTGACACAATAAAGTAGTTCTAAGTTCTATCTCTAAGGTTTGTTTCCTCTTGTATCCTAAAGCTGGGACTGGCAAATAACACTTATACTCAAAGGGGTTGCCAAACATCCAACACACTAGAGTCTCCTGAAATCTCAACAAATATTTTTTCATCCAATCTTCATGATACTTTCAAGTAATGATCAGTACACCAATCCCACTTGGATGCCAAAGTTTAGTTCTCCTAGATTGAAGCATTCTTTTGGAGTAACAGTTTGAATTTTTAGGTTTCACTCTGTTTTCTTCTACATTGACAAATGTAGTTCGAACTCTAAATCAAACACGGTTTGTGCTAGCTTCTCGAACCTTGAAACACTAAAGTAGTTCTACATTCTATTTTTATTTTTTGTTTCCTCTGGATGTAGACCTAAGCAGAGACTGACGAAAGACACATTCAATGAAAGGTGTTGTTAGGCTGCCAAAATACTACAGTCTCCTGAAATCTCAACATATTTTTTTTTCCGACCTTCATGATAATTTCAAGTAATGAGCAGTACACCAATAAAACGTGGATGTTCAAGTTTCGTTCTCCTAGGTTGAAGCATTCGTTTGCAGTAACAGTTTGAATTTTTAGTTTTCACTCTGTTTTCTCCTATATTGACAGATGCAGTTCGAACTCTAAATCAAACATGGTTTGTGCTAGCTTCTTGAAACTTGACACAATAAAGTAGTTCTACGTTCTATCTCAAGGTTTGTTTCCTCTTGATGTAGCCTTAAGCAGAGACTGGCGAATAACCCTTTCAATGAAAGGCGTTGTTAAGCTTCCAAAAAACTACCGTCTCCTGAAATCTCAACATATATTTTTTCATCCAATCTTCATGATTCTTTCAAGTATTGATCAGTACACCAATCAAACGTGGATGCCCAAGTTTTGTTCTTCTAGGTTGTAGCATCCGTTTGCAGGAACAGTTAGAAATTATAGGTTTCACTCTGTTTTCTCCTATTTTGACAGATGCAGTTAGAACTCTAAATCAAACACGGTTTGTGCTAGCTTCTTGAAACTTGACACAATAAAGTAGTTCTACGTTCTATCTCTAAGGTTTGTTTCCTCTTGTATCCTCCAGCTGGGACTGGCGAATAACACTTATACTGAAAGGGGTTGCCAAACTTCCAACACACTAGAGTCTCCTGAAATCTCAACATATATTTTTTCATCCAATCTTCATGATACTTTCAAGTAATGATCAGTACACCAATCCCACTTGGATGCCAAAGTTTAGTTCTCCTAGATTGAAGCATTCTTTTGGAGTAACAGTTTGAATTTTTAGGTTTCACTCTGTTTTCTCCTATATTGACAAATGTAGTTCGAACTCTAAATCAAACACGGTTTGTGCTAGCTTTTGAAACTTGAAACAGTAAAGTAGTTCTACATTCTATTTTTATTTTTTGTTTCCTCTGCATGTAGACCTAAGCAGAGACTGACGAAAGACACATTCAATGAAAGGCGTTGTTAGGCTGCCAAAATACTACAGTCTCCTGAAATCTCAACATATTTTTTTTTTCTTACCTTCATGATAATTTCAAGTAATCAGCAGTACACCAATAAAACGTGGATGTTCAAGTTTCGTTCTCCTAGCTTGAAGCATTCGTTTGCAGTAACAGTTTGAATTTTTAGTTTTCACTCTGTTTTCTCCTATATTGACAGATGCAGTTCGAACTCTAAATCAAACATGGTTTGTGCTAGCTTCTTGAAACTTGACACAATAAAGTAGTTCTACGTTCTATCTCTAAGGTTTGTTTCCTCTTGATGTAGCCTTAAGCAGAGACTGGCGAATAACACTTTCAATGAAATGCGTTGTTAAGCTTCCAAAAAACTACCGTGTCCTGAAATCTCAACATATATTTTTTCATCCAATCTTCATGATTCTTTCAAGAATTGATCAGTACACCAATCAAACGTGGATGCCCAAGTTTTGTTCTTCAAGGTTGTAGCATTCGTTTGCAGGAACAGTTAGAAATTATAGGTTTCACTCTGTTTTCTCCTACATTGACAGATGCAGATAAAACTCTAAATCAAACACGGTTTGTGCTAGCTTCTTGAAACTTGACACAATAAAGTAGTTCTACGTTCTATCTCTAAGGATTGTTTGCTCTTGTATCCTAAAGCTGGGACTGGCGAACAACACTTATACTGAAAGGGGTTGCCAAACTTCCAACACACTAGAGTCTCCTGAAATCTCAACATATATTTTTTCATCCAATCTTCATGATACTTTCAAGTAATGATCAGTACACCAATCCCACTTGGATGCCAAAGTTTAGGTCTCCTAGATTGAAGCATTCTTTTGGAGTAACAGTTTGAATTTTTAGGTTTCACTCTGTTTTCTCCTATATTGACAAATGTAGTTCGAACTCTAAATCAAACACGGTTTGTGCTAGCTTCTTGAAATTTGAAACAGTAAAGTAGTTCTACATTCTAGTTTTATTTTTTGTTTCCTCTGGATGTAGACCTAAGCAGAGACTGACGAAAGACACATTCAATGAAAGGCGTTGTTAGGCTGCCAAAATACTACAGTCTCCTGAAATCTCAACATATTTTTTTTTCCGACCTTCATGATAATTTCAAGTAATGAGCAGTACACGAATAAAACGAGGATGTTCAAGTTTCGTTCTCCTAGGTTGAAGCATTCGTTTGCAGTAACATTTTGAATTTTTAGTTTTCACTCTGTTTTCTCCTATATTGATAGATGCAGTTCGAACTCTAAATCCAACATGGTTGTGCTAGCTTCTTGAAACTTGACACAATAAAGTAGTTCTACGTTCTGTCTCTAAGGTTTGTTTCCTCTTGATGTAGCCTTAAGCAGAGACTGGTGTATAACACTCTCAATGAGAGGCGTTGTTAAGCTTCCAAATAACTACCGTCTCCTGAAATCTCAACATTTATTTTTTCATCCAATCTTCATGATTCTTTCAAGTATTGATCAGTACAACAATCAAACGTGGATGCCCAAGTTTTGTTCTTCTAGGTTGTAGCATTCGTTTGCAGGAACAGTTAGAAATTATAGGTTTCACTCTGTTTTCTCCTATATTGACAGATGCAGTTAGAACTTAAATCAAACACGGTTTGTGCTAGCTTCTTGAAACTTGACACAATAAAGTAGTTCTACGTTCTATCTCTAAGGTTTGTTTCCTCTTGTATCCTAAAGCTGGGACTGGCGAATAACACTTATACTGAAAGGGGTTGCCAAACTTCCAACACACTAGAGTCTCCTGAAATCTGAACATATATTTTTTCATCCAATCTTCATGATACTTTCAAGTAATTATCAGTACACCAATCCCACTTGGATGCCAAAGTTTAGTTCTACTAGATTGAAGCATTCTTTTGGAGTAACAGTTTGAATTTTTAGGTTTCACTCTGTTTTCACCTATATTGACAAATGTAGTTCGAACTCTAAATCAAACAGGGTTTGTGCTAGCTTCTTGAAACTTGAAACAGTAAAGTAGTTCTACATTCTATATTTATTTTTTGTTTCCTCTGGATGTAGTCCTAAGCAGAGACTGACGAAAAACACATTCAATGAAAGGCGTTGTTAGGCTGCCAAAATACTACAGTCTCCTGAAATCTCTACATATTTTTTTTTCCGACCTTAATGATAATTTCAAGTAATCAGCAGTACACCAATAAAACTTGGATGTTCAAGTTTCGTTCTTCTAGGTTGAAGCATTCGTTTGCAGTAACAGTTTGAATTTTTAGTTTTCACTCTGTTTTCTCCTATATTGACAGATGCAGTTCGAACTCTAAATCAAACATGGTTTGTGCTAGCTTCTTGAAACTTGACACAATAAAGTAGTTCTTCGTTCTATCTCTAAGGTTTGTTTCCTCTTGATGTAGCCTTAAACAGAGACTGGCGAATAACACTTTCAATGAAAGGCGTTGTTAAGCTTCCAAAAAACTACCGTCTCCTGAAATCTCAACATATATTTTTTCATCCAATCTTCATGAGTCTTTCAAGTATTTATCAGTACACCAATCAAACGTGGATGCCCAAGTTTTGTTCTTCTAGGTTGTAGCATTCGTTTGCAGGAACAGTTAGAAATTATAGGTTTCACTCTGTTTTCTTCTATATTGACAGATGCAGTTAGAACTCTAAATCAAACACGGTTTGTGCTAGCTTCTTGAAACTTGACACAGTAAATTAGTTCTACGTTGTATCTCTAAGGTTTGTTTCCTCTTGATGTAGCCTTAAGCAGAGACTGGTGAATAACACTTTCAATGAAAGGCGATGTTAAGCTTCCAAAAAACTACCGTCTCCTGAAAACTCAACATATATTTTTTCATCCAATCTTCATGATTCTTTCAAGTATTGATCAGTACACCAATCAAACGTGGATGCCCAAGTTTTGTTCTTCTAGGTTGTAGCATTCGTGTGCAGGACCAGTTAGAAATTATAGGTTTCACTCTGTTTTCTCCTATATTGACAGATGCAGTTAGAACTCTAAATCAAACACGGTTTGTGCTAGCTTCTTGAAACTTGACACAATAAAGTAGTTCTACGTTCTATCTCTAAGGTTTGTTTCCTCTTGTATCCTAAAGCTGGGACTGGCGAATAACACTTATACTGAAAGGGGTTGCCAAACTTCCAACACACTAGAGTCTCGTGAAATCTCAACATGTATTTTTTCATCCAATCTTCATGATAATTTCAAGTAATGATCAGTACACCAATCCCACTTGGATGCCAACGTTTAGTTCTCCTAGATTGAAGCATTCTTTTGGAGTAACAGTTTGAATTTTTAGGTTTCACTCTGTTTTCTCCTATATTGACAAATGTAGTTCGAACTCTAAATCAAACACGGTTTGTGCTAGCTTCTTGAAACTTGAAACAGTAAAGTAGTTCTACATTCTATTTTTATTTTTTGTTTCCTCTGGATGTAGACCTAAGCAGAGACTGACGAAAGACACATTCAATGAAAGGCGTTGTTAGGCTGTCAAAATACTGCAGTCTCCTGAAATCTCAACATATTCTTTTTTCCGACCTTCATGATAATTTCAAGTAATGAGCAGTAGACCAATAAAACGTGGATGTTCAAGTTTCGTTCTTCTAGGTTGAAGCATTCGTTTGCAGTAACAGTTTGAAATTTAGTTTTCACTCTGTTTTCTCCTATATTGACAGATGCAGTTCGAACTCTAAATCAAACATGGTTTGTGCTAGCTTCTTGAAACTTGACACAATAAAGTAGTTCTTCGTTCTATCTCTAAGGTTTGTTTCCTCTTGATGTAGCCTTAAACAGAGACTGGCGAATAACACTTTCAATGAAAGGCGTTGTTAAGCTTCCAAAAAACTACCGTCTCCTGAAATCTCAACATATATTTTTTAATCCAATCTTCATGATTCTTTCAAGTATTTATCAGTACACCAATCAAACGTGGATGCCCAAGTTTTGTTCTTCTAGGTTGTAGCATTCGTTTGCAGGAACAGTTAGAAATTATAGGTTTCACTCTGTTTTCTTCTATATTGACAGATGTAGTTAGAACTCTAAATCAAACACGGTTTGTGCTAGCTTCTTGAAACTTGACACAATAAATTAGTTCTACGTTCTATCTCTAAGGTTTGTTTCCTCTTGATGTAGCCTTAAGCAGAGACTGGCGAATAACACTTTCAATGAAAGGCGTTGTTAAGCTTCCAAAAAACTACCGTCTCCTGAAATCTCAACATATATTTTTTCATCCAATCTTCATGATTCTTTCAAGTATTGATCAGTACACCAATCAAACGTGGATGCCCAAGTTTTGTTCTTCTAGGTTGTAGCATTCGTGTGCAGGAACAGTTAGAAATTATAGGTTTCACTCTGTTTTCTCCTATATTGACAGATGCAGTTAGAACTCTAAATCAAACACGGTTTGTGCTAGCTTCTTGAAACTTGACACAATAAAGTAGTTCTACGTTCTATCTCTACGGTTTGTTTCCTCTTGTATCCTAAAGCTGGGACTGGCGAATAACACTTATACTGAAAGGGGTTGCCAAAATTCCAACACACTAGAGTCTCGTGAAATCTCAACATATATTTTTTCATCCAATCTTCATGATAATTTCAAGTAATGATCAGTACACCAATCCCACTTGGATGCCAACGTTTAGTTCTCCTAGATTGAAGCATTCTTTTGGAGTAACAGTTTGAATTTTTAGGTTTCACTCTTTTTCTCCTATATTGACAAATGTAGTTCGAACTCTAAATCAAACACGGTTTGTGCTAGCTTCTTGAAACTTGAAACAGTAAAGTAGTTCTACATTCTATTTTTATTTTTTGTTTCCTCTGGATGTAGACCTAAGCAGAGACTGACGAAAGACACATTCAATGAAAGGCGTTTTTAGGCTGCCAAAATACTGCAGTCCCCTGAAATCTCAACATATTCTTTTTTCCGACCTTCATGATAATTTCAAGTAATGAGCAGTAGACCAATAAAACGTGGATGTTCAAGTTTCGTTCTCCTAGGTTGAAGCATTCGTTTGCAGTAACAGTTTGAATTTTTAGTTTTCACTCTGTTTTCTCCTATATTGACAGATGCAGTTCGAACTCTAAATCAAACATGGTTTGTGCTAGCTTCTTGAAACTTGACACAATAAAGTAGTTCTACGTTCTATCTCTAAGGTTTGTTTCCTCTTGATGTAGCCTTAAGCAGAGACTGGTGAATAACACTTTCAATGAGAGGCGTTGTTAAGCTTCCAAAAAACTACCGTCTCCTGAAATCTCAACATATATTTTTTCATCCAATCTTCATGATTCTTTCAAGTATTGATCAGTACACCAATCAAACGTGGATGCCCAAGTTTTGTTCTTCTAGGTTGTAGCATTCGTTTGCAGGAACAGTTAGAAATTATAGGTTTCACTCTGTTTTCTCCTATATTGACAGATGCAGTTAGAACTCTAAATCAAACACGGTTTGTGCTAGCTTCTTGAAACTTGACACAATAAAGTAGTTCTGCGTTCTATCTCTAAGGTTTGTTTCCTCTTGATGTAGCCTTAAGCAGAGACTGGCGAATAACACTTTCAATGAAAGGCGTTGTTAAGCTTCCAAAAAACTACCGTCTCCTGAAATCTCAACATATATTTTTTCATCCAATCTTCATGATTCTTTCAAGTATTGATCAGTACACCAATCAAACGTGGATGCCCAAGTTTTGTTCTTCTAGGTTGTAGCATTCGTTTGCAGGAACAGTTAGAAATTATAGGTTTCACTCTGTTTTCTCCTATATTGACAGATGCAGTTAGAACTCTAAATCAAACACGGTTTGTGCTAGCTTTTTGAAACTTGACACAATAAAGTAGTTCTACGTTCTATCTCTAAGGTTTGTTTCCTCTTGTATCCTAAAGCTGGGAATGGCGAATAACAATTATACTGAAAGGGGTTACCAAACTTCCAACACACTAGAGTCTCCTGAAATCTCAACATATATTTTTTCACCCAATCTTCATGATACTTTCAAGTAATGATCAGTACACCAATCCCACTTGGATGCCAAAGTTTAGTTCTCCTAGATTGAAGCATTCTTTTGGAGTAACAGTTTGAATTTTTAGGTTTCACTCTGTTTTCTCCTATATTGACAAATGTAGTTCGAACTCTAAATCAAACACGGTTTGTGCTAGCTTCTTGAAACTTGAAACAGTAAAGTAGTTCTACATTCTATTTTTATTTTTTGTTTCCTCTGGATGTAGACCTAAACAGAGACTGACGAAAGACACATTCAATGAAAGGCGTTGTTAGGCTGCCAAAATACTACAGTCTCCTGAAATCTCAACATATTTTTTTTCCCCGACCTTCATGATAATTTCAAGTCACGAGCAGTACACCAATAAAACGTGGATGTTCAAGTTTCGTTCTCTTAGGTTGAAGCATTCGTTTGCAGTAACAGTTTGAATTTTTAGTTTTCACTCTGTTTTCTCCTATATTGACAGATGCAGTTCGAACTCTAAATCAAACATGGTTTGTGCTAGCTTCTTGAAACTTGACACAATAAAGTAGTTCTACGTTCTATCTCTAAGGTTTGTTTCCTCTTGTATCCTAAAGCTGGGACTGGCGAATAACACTTATACTGAAAGGGGTTTCCAAACTTCCAACACACTAGCGTCTCCTGAAATCTCAACATATATTTTTTCATCCAATCTTCATGATACTTTCAAGTAATGATCAGTACACCAATCAAATGTGGATGCCCAAGTTTTGTTCTTCTAGGTTGTAGCATTCGTTTGCAGGAACAGTTAGAAATTATAGGTTTCACTCTGTTTTCTCCTATATTGACAGATGCAGTTAGAACTCTAAATCAAACACGGTTTGTGCTAGCTTCTTGAAACTTGACACAATAAAGTAGTTCTACGTTCTATCTCTAAGGTTTGTTTCCTCTTGTATCCTAAAGCTGGGACTGGCGAATAACACTTATACTGAAAGGGGTTGCCAAACTTCCAACACACTAGAGTCTCCTGAAATCTCAACATATATTTTTTCATCCAATCTTCATGATACTTTCAAGTAATGATCAGTACACCAATCCCACTTGGATGCCAAAGTTTAGTTCTCCTAGATTGAAGCATTCTTTTGGAGTAACAGTTTGAATTTTTAGGTTTCACTCTGTTTTCTCCTATATTGACAAATGTAGTTCGAACTCTAAATCAAACACGGTTTGTGCTAGCTTCTTGAAACTTGAAACAGTAAAGTAGTTCTACATTCTATTTTTATTTTTTGTTTCCTCTGGATGTAGACCTAAGCAGAGACTGACGAAAGACACATTCAATGAAAGGCGTTGTTAGGCTGCCAAAATACTACAGTCTCCTGAAATCTCAACATATTTTTTTTTCCGACCTTCATGATAATTTCAAGTAATGAGCAGTACACGAATAAAACGAGGATGTTCAAGTTTCGTTCTCCTAGGTTGAAGCATTCGTTTGCAGTAACAGTTTGAATTTTTGGTTTTCACTCTGTTTTCTCCTATATTGACAGATGCAGTTCGAACTCTAAATCAAACATGGTTTGTGCTAGCTTCTTGAAACTTGACACAATAAAGTAGTTCTACGTTCTATCTCTAAGGTTTGTTTCCTCTTGATGTAGCCTTAAGCAGAGACTGGTGAATAACACTTTCAATGAGAGGCGTTGTTAAGCTTCAAAAAAACTACAGTCTCCTGAAATCTCAACATTTATTTTTTCATCCAATCTTCATGATTCTTTCAAGTATTGATCAGTACACCAATCAAACGTGGATGCCCAAGTTTTGTTCTTCTAGGTTGTAGCATTCGTTTGCAGGAACAGTTAGAAATTATAGGTTTCACTCTGTTTTCTCCTATATTGACAGATGCAGTCAGAACTCTAAATCAAACACGGTTTGTGCTAGCTTCTTGAAACTTCACACAATAAAGTAGTTCTACGTTCTATCTCTAGGGTTTGTTTCCTCTTGTATCCTAAAGCTGGGACTGGCGAATAACACTTATACTGAAATGGGTTGCCAAACTTCCAACACACTAGAGTCTCCTGAAATCTCAACATATATTTTTTCATCCAATCTTCATGATACTTTCAAGTAATGATCAGTACACCAATCCCTCTTGGATGCCAAAGTTTAGTTCTCCTAGATTGAAGCATTCTTTTGGAGTAACAGTTTGAATTTTTAGGTTTCACTCTGTTTTCTCCTATATTGACAAATGTAGTTCGAACTCTAAATCAAACACGGTTTGTGCTAGCTTCTTGAAACTTGAAACAGTAAAGTAGTTCTACATTCTATTTTTATTTTTTGTTGCCTCTGGATGTAGACCTAAGCAGAGACTGACGAAAGACACATTCAATGAAAGGCGTTGTTAGGCTGCCAAAATACTGCAGTCTCCTGAAATCTCAACATATTTTTTTTCCGACCTTCATGATAATTTCAAGTAACGAGCAGTACACCAATATAACGTGGATGTTCAAGTTTCGTTCTCCTAGGTTGAAGCATTCGTTTGCAGTATCAGTTTGAATTTTTAGTTTTCACTTTGTTTTCTCCTATATTGACAGATGCAGTTCGAACTCTAAATCAAACATGGTTTGTGCTAGCTTCTTGAAACTTGACACAACAATGTAGTTCTATGTTCTATCTCTAAGGTTTGTTTCCTCTTGATGTAGCCTTAAGCAGAGACTGGCGAATAACACGTTCAATGAAAGGCGTTGTTAAGCTTCCAAAAAACTACCGTCTCCTGAAATCTCAACATATATTTTTTCATCCAATCTTCATGATTCTTTCAAGTATTGATCAGTACACCAATCAAACGTGGATGCCCAAGTTTTGTTCTTCTGGGTTGTAGCATTCGTTTGCAGGAACAGTTAGAAATTATAGGTTTCACTCTGTTTTCTCCTATATTGACAGATGCAGTTAGAACTCTAAATCAAACACGGTTTGTGCTAGCTTCTTGAAACTTGACACAATGAAGTAGTTCTACGTTCTATCTCTAAGGTTTGTTTCCTCTTGTATCCTAAAGCTGGGACTGGCGAATAACACTTATACTGAAAGGGGTTGTCAAACTTCCAACACACTAGAGTCTCCTGAAATCTCAACATATATTTTTTCATCCAATCTTCATGATACTTTCAAGTAATGATCAGTACACCAATCCCTCTTGGATGCCAAAGTTTAGTTCTCCTAGATTGAAGCATTCTTTTGGAGTAACAGTTTGAATTTTTAGGTTTCACTCTGTTTTCTCCTATATTGACAAATGTAGTTCGAACTCTAAATCAAACACGGTTTGTGCTAGCTTCTTGAAACTTGAAACAGTAAAGTAGTTCTACATTCTATTTTTATTTTTTGTTGCCTCTGGATGTAGACCTAAGCAGAGACTGACGAAAGACACATTCAATGAAAGGCGTTGTTAGGCTGCCAAAATACTACAGTCTCCTGAAATCTCAACATATTTTTTTTTCCGACCTTCATGATAATTTCAAGTAATGAGCAGTACACCAATAAAACGTGGATGTTCAAGTTTCGTTCTCCTAGGTTGAAGCATTCGTTTGCAGTATCAGTTTGAATTTTTAGTTTTCACTTTGTTTTCTCCTATATTGAGAGATGCAGTTCGAACTCTAAATCAAACATGGTTTGTGCTAGCTTCTTGAAACTTGACACAACAATGTAGTTCTATGTTCTATCTCTAAGGTTTGTTTCCTCTTGATGTAGCCTTAAGTAGAGACTGGCGAATAACACGTTCAATGAAAGGCGTTGTTAAGCTTCCAAAAAACTACCGTCTCCTGAAATCTCAACGTATATTTTTTCATCCAATCTTCATGATTCTTTCAAGTATTGATCAGTACACCAATCAAACGTGGATGCCCAAGTTTTGTTCTTCTAGGTTGTAGCATTCGTTTGCAGGAACAGTTAGAAATTATAGGTTTCACTCTGTTTTCTCCTATATTGACACACGCAGTTAGAACTCTAAATCAAACACGGTTTGTGCTAGCTTCTTGAAACTTGACACAATGAAGTAGTTCTACGTTCTATCTCTAAGGTTTGTTTCCTCTTGTATCCTAAAGCTGGGACTGGCGAATAACACTTATACTGAAAGGGGTTGTCAAACTTCCAACACACTAGAGTCTCCTGAAATCTCAACATATATTTTTTAATCCAATCTTCATGATACTTTCAAGTAATGATCAGTACACCAATCCCTCTTGGATGCCAAAGTTTAGTTCTCCTAGATTGAAGCATTCTTTTGGAGTAACAGTTTGAATTTTTAGGTTTCACTCTGTTTTCCCCTATATTGACAAATGTAGTTCGAACTCTAAATCAAACACTGTTTGTGCTAGCTTCTTGAAACTTGAAACAGTAAAGTAGTTCTACATTCTATTTTTATTTTTTGTTTCCTCTGGATGTAGACCTAAGCAGAGAGAGACGAAAGACACATTCAATGAGAGGCGTTGTTAGGCTGCCAAAATACTACAGTCTCCTGAAATCTCAACATATTTTTTTTCCGACCTTCATGATGATTTCAAGTAATGAGCAGTACACCAATAAAACGAGGATGTTCAAGTTTCGTTCTCCTAGGTTGAAGCATTCGTTTGCAGTAACAGTTTGAATTTTTAGTTTTCCTCTGTTTTCTCCTATATTGACAGATGCAGTTCGAACTCTAAATCAAACATGGTTTCTGCTAGCTTCTTGAAACTTGACACATTAAAGTAGTTCTACGTTCTATCTCTAAGGTTTGTTTCCTCTTGATGTAGCCTTAAGCAGAGACTGGCGAATAACACTTTGAATGAAAGGCGTTGTTAAGCTTCCAAAAAATTCCGTCTCCTGAAATCTCAACATATATTTTTTTATCCAATCTTCATGATTCTTTCAAGTATTGATCAGTACACCAATCAAACGTGGATGCCCAAGTTTTGTTCTTCTAGGTTGTAGCATTCGTTTGCAGGAACAGTTAGAAATTACAGGTTTCACTCTGTTTTCTCCTATATTGACAGATGCAGTTCGAACTCTAAATCAAACATGCTTTGTGCTAGCTTCTTAAAACTTGACACAATAAAGTAGTTCTACGTTCTATCTCTAAGGTTTGTTTCCTCTTGTATCCTAAAGCTGGGACTGGCGAATAACACTTATACTGAAAGGGGTTGCCAAACTTCCAACACACTAGAGTCTCCTGAAATCTCAACATATATTTTTTCATCCAATCTTCATGATACTTTCAAGTAATGATCAGTACACCAATCCCACTTGGATGCCAAAGTTTATTTCTCCTAGATTGAAGCATTCTTTTGAAGTAACAGTTTGAATTTTTAGGTTTCACTCTGTTTTCTCCTATATTGACAAATGTAGTTCGAACTCTAAATCAAACACGGTTTGTGCTAGCTTCTTGAAACTTGAAACAGTAAAGTAGTTCTACATTTTATGTTTATTTTTTGTTTCCTCTGCATGTAGACCTAAGCAGAGACTGACGAAAGACACATTCAATGAAAGGCGTTGTTAGGCTGCCAAAATACTACAGGCTCCTGAAATCTCAACATATTTTTTTTTTCCGACCTTCATGATAATTTCAAGTAATGACCTGTACACCAATAAAACGTGGATGTTCAAGTTTCGTTCTCCTAGGTTGAAGCATTCGTTTGCAGTAACAGTTTGAATTTTTAGTTTTCACTCTGTTTTCTCCTATGTTGACAGATGCAGTTCGAACTCTAAATCAAACATGGTTTGTGCGAGCTTCTTGAAACTTGACACAATAAAGTAGTTCTACGTTCTGTCTCTAAGGTTTGTTTCCTCTTGATGTAGCCTTAAGCAGAGACTGGCGAATAACACTTTCAATGAAAGGCGTTGTTAAGCTTCCAAAAAACTACCGTCTCCTGAAATCTCAACACATATTTTTTCATCCAATCTTCATGATTCTTTCCAGTATTGATCAGTACACCAATCAAACGTGGATGCCCAAGTTTTGTTCTTCTAGGTTGTAGCATTCGTTTGCAGGAACAGTTAGAAATTATAGGTTTCACTCTGTTTTCTCCTATATTGACAGATGCAGTCAGAACTCTAAATCAAACACGGTTTGTGCTAGCTTCTTGAAACTTCACACAATAAAGTAGTTCTACGTTCTATCTCTAGGGTTTGTTTCCTCTTGTATCCTAAAGCTGGGACTGGCGAATAACACTTATACTGAAATGGGTTGCCAAACTTCCAACACACTAGAGTCTCCTGAAATCTCAACATATATTTTTTCATCCAATCTTCATGATACTTTCAAGTAATGATCAGTACACCAATCCCTCTTGGATGCCAAAGTTTAGTTCTCCTAGATTGAAGCATTCTTTTGGAGTAACAGTTTGAATTTTTGGTTTCACTCTGTTTTCTCCTATATTGACAAATGTAGTTCGAACTCTAAATCAAACACGGTTTGTGCTAGCTTCTTGAAACTTGAAACAGTAAAGTAGTTCTACATTCTATTTTTATTTTTTGTTGCCTCTGGATGTAGACCTAAGCAGAGACTGACGAAAGACACATTCAATGAAAGGCGTTGTTAGGCTGCCAAAATACTGCAGTCTCCTGAAATCTCAACATATTTTTTTTCCGACCTTCATGATAATTTCAAGTAACGAGCAGTACACCAATATAACGTGGATGTTCAAGTTTCGTTCTCCTAGGTTGAAGCATTCGTTTGCAGTATCAGTTTGAATTTTTAGTTTTCACTTTGTTTTCTCCTATATTGACAGATGCAGTTCGAACTCTAAATCAAACATGGTTTGTGCTAGCTTCTTGAAACTTGACACAACAATGTAGTTCTATGTTCTATCTCTAAGGTTTGTTTCCTCTTGATGTAGCCTTAAGCAGAGACTGGCGAATAACACGTTCAATGAAAGGCGTTGTTAAGCTTCCAAAAAACTACCGTCTCCTGAAATCTCAACATATATTTTTTCATCCAATCTTCATGATTCTTTCAAGTATTGATCAGTACACCAATCAAACGTGGATGCCCAAGTTTTGTTCTTCTGGGTTGTAGCATTCGTTTGCAGGAACAGTTAGAAATTATAGGTTTCACTCTGTTTTCCCCTATATTGACAGATGCAGTTAGAACTCTAAATCAAACACGGTTTGTGCTAGCTTCTTGAAACTTGACACAATGAAGTAGTTCTACGTTCTATCTCTAAGGTTTGTTTCCTCTTGTATCCTAAAGCTGGGACTGGCGAATAACACTTATACTGAAAGGGGTTGTCAAACTTCCAACACACTAGAGTCTCCTGAAATCTCAACATATATTTTTTCATCCAATCTTCATGATACTTTCAAGTAATGATCAGTACACCAATCCCTCTTGGATGCCAAAGTTTAGTTCTCCTAGATTGAAGCATTCTTTTGGAGTAACAGTTTGAATTTTTAGGTTTCACTCTGTTTTCTCCTATATTGACAAATGTAGTTCGAACTCTAAATCAAACACGGTTTGTGCTAGCTTCTTGAAACTTGAAACAGTAAAGTAGTTCTACATTCTATTTTTATTTTTTGTTGCCTCTGGATGTAGACCTAAGCAGAGACTGACGAAAGACACATTCAATGAAAGGCGTTGTTAGGCTGCCAAAATACTACAGTCTCCTGAAATCTCAACATATTTTTTTTTCCGACCTTCATGATAATTTCAAGTAATGAGCAGTACACCAATAAAACGTGGATGTTCAAGTTTCGTTCTCCTAGGTTGAAGCATTCGTTTGCAGTATCAGTTTGAATTTTTAGTTTTCACTTTGTTTTCTCCTATATTGACAGATGCAGTTCGAACTCTAAATCAAACATGGTTTGTGCTAGCTTCTTGAAACTTGACACAACAATGTAGTTCTATGTTCTATCTCTAAGGTTTGTTTCCTCTTGATGTAGCCTTAAGTAGAGACTGGCGAATAACACGTTCAATGAAAGGCGTTGTTAAGCTTCCAAAAAACTACCGTCTCCTGAAATCTCAACGTATATTTTTTCATCCAATCTTCATGATTCTTTCAAGTATTGATCAGTACACCAATCAAACGTGGATGCCCAAGTTTTGTTCTTCTAGGTTGTAGCATTCGTTTGCAGGAACAGTTAGAAATTATAGGTTTCACTCTGTTTTCTCCTATATTGACACACGCAGTTAGAACTCTAAATCAAACACGGTTTGTGCTAGCTTCTTGAAACTTGACACAATGAAGTAGTTCTACGTTCTATCTCTAAGGTTTGTTTCCTCTTGTATCCTAAAGCTGGGACTGGCGAATAACACTTATACTGAAAGGGGTTGTCAAACTTCCAACACACTAGAGTCTCCTGAAATCTCAACATATATTTTTTCATCCAATCTTCATGATACTTTCAAGTAATGATCAGTACACCAATGCCTCTTGGATGCCAAAGTTTAGTTCTCCTAGATTGAAGCATTCTTTTGGAGTAACAGTTTGAATTTTTAGGTTTCACTCTGTTTTCTCCTATATTGACAAATGTAGTTCGAACTCTAAATCAAACACCGTTTGTGCTAGCTTCTTGAAACTTGAAACAGTAAAGTAGTTCTACATTCTATTTTTATGTTTTGTTTCCTCTGGATGTAGGCCTAAGCAGAGACTGACGAAAGACACATTCAATGAGAGGCGTTGTTAGGCTGCCAAAATACTACAGTCTCCTGAAATCTCAACATATTTTTTTTCCGACCTTCATGATAATTTCAAGTAATGAGCAGTACACCAATAAAACGAGGATGTTCAAGTTTCGTTCTCCTAGGTTAAAGCATTCGTTTGCAGTAACAGTTTGAATTTTTAGTTTTCACTCTGTTTTCTCCTATATTGACAGATGCAGTTCGAACTCTAAATCAAACATGGTTTGTGCTAGCTTCTTGAAACTTGACACAATAAAGTAGTTCTACGTTCTATCTCTAAGGTTTGTTTCCTCTTGATGTAGCCTTAAGCAGAGACTGGCGAATAACACTTTGAATGAAAGGCGTTGTTAAGCTTCCAAAAAACTACCGTCTCCTGAAATCTCAACATATATTTTTTTATCCAATCTTCATGATTCTTTCAAGTATTGATCAGTACACCAATCAAACGTGGATGCCCAAGTTTTGTTCTTCTAGGTTGTAGCATTCGTTTGCAGGAACAGTTAGAAATTACAGGTTTCACTCTGTTTTCTCCTATATTGACAGATGCAGTTAGAACTCTAAATCAAACACGTTTTGTGCTAGCTTCTTGAAACTTGACACAATAAACTAGTTCTACGTTTTATCTCTAAGGTTTGTTTCCTCTTGTATCCTAAAGCTGGGACTGGCGAATAACACTTATACTGAAAGGGGTTGCCAAACTTCCAACACACTAGAGTCTCCTGAAATCTCAACATATATTTTTTCATCCAATCTTCATGATACTTTCAAGTAATGATCAGTACACCAATCCCACTTGGATGCCAAAGTTTAGTTCTCCTAGTTTGAAGCATTCTTTTGGAGTAACAGTTTGAATTTTTAGGTTTCACTCTGTTTTTTCCTATATTGACAAATGTAGTTCGAACTCTAAATCAAACACGGTTTGTGCTAGCTTCTTGAAACTTGAAACAGTAAAGTAGTTCTACATTTTATGTTTATTTTTTGTTTCCTCTGCATGTAGACCTAAGCAGAGACTGACGAAAGACACATTCAATGAAAGGCGTTGTTAGGCTGCCAAAATACTACAGGCTCCTGAATTCTCAACATATTTTTTTTTTCCGACCTTCATGATAATTTCAAGTAATGAGCTGTACACCAATAAAACGTGGATGTTCAAGTTTCGTTCTCCTAGGTTGAAGCATTCATTTGCAGTAACAGTTTGAATTTTTAGTTTTCACTCTGTTTTCTCCTATGTTGACAGATGCAGTTCGAACTCTAAATCAAACATGGTTTGTGCTAGCTTCTTGAAACTTGACACAATAAAGTAGTTCTACGTTCTATATCTAAGGTTTGTTTCCTCTTGATGTAGCCTTAACCAGAGACTGGCGAATAACACTTTCAATGAAAGGCGTTGTTAAGCTTCCAAAAAACTACCGTCTCCTGAAATCTCAACACATATTTTTTCATCCAATCTTCATGATTCTTTCAAGTATTGATCAGTACACCAATCAAACGTGGATGCCCAAGTTTTGTTCTTCTAGGTTGTAGCATTCGTTTGCAGGAACAGTTAGAAATTATAGGTTTCACTCTGTTTTCTCCTATATTGACACACGCAGTTAGAACTCTAAATCAAACACGGTTTGTGCTAGCTTCTTGAAACTTGACACAATGAAGTAGTTCTACGTTCTATCTCTAAGGTTTGTTTCCTCTTGTATCCTAAAGCTGGGACTGGCGAATAACACTTATACTGAAAGGGGTTGTCAAACTTCCAACACACTAGAGTCTCCTGAAATCTCAACATATATTTTTTCATCCAATCTTCATGATACTTTCAAGTAATGATCAGTACACCAATCCCTCTTGGATGCCAAAGTTTAGATCTCCTAGATTGTAGCATTCTTTTGGAGTAACAGTTTGAATTTTTAGGTTTCATCTGAAACTTGAAACAGTAAAGTAGTTCTACATTCTATTTTTATTTTTTGTTTCCTCTGGATGTAGACCTAAGCAGAGAGAGACGAAAGACACATTCAATGAGAGGCGTTGTTAGGCTGCCAAAATACTACAGTCTCCTGAAATCTCAACATATTTTTTTTTCCGACCTTCATGATGATTTCAAGTAATGAGCAGTACACCAATAAAACGAGGATGTTCAAGTTTCGTTCTCCTAGGTTGAAGCATTCGTTTGCAGTAACAGTTTGAATTTTTAGTTTTCACTCTGTTTTCTCCTATATTGACAGATGCAGTTCGAACTCTAAATCAAACATGGTTTGTGCTAGCTTCTTGAAACTTGACACATTAAAGTAGTTCTACGTTCTATCAATAAGGTTTGTTTCCTCTTGATGTAGCCTTAAGCAGAGACTGGCGAATAACACTTTGAATGAAAGGCGTTGTTAAGCTTCCAAAAAATTCCGTCTCCTGAAATCTCAACATATATTTTTTTATCCAATCTTCATGATTCTTTCAAGTATTGATCAGTACACCAATCAAACGTGGATGCCCAAGTTTTGTTCTTCTAGGTTGTAGCATTCGTTTGCAGGAACAGTTAGAAATTACAGGTTTCACTCTGTTTTCTCCTATATTGACAGATGCAGTTAGAACTCTAAATCAAACACGGTTTGTGCTAGCTTCTTAAAACTTGACACAATAAAGTAGTTCTACGTTCTATCTCTAAGGTTTGTTTCCTCTTGTATCCTAAAGCTGGGACTGGCGAATAACACTTATACTGAAAGGGGTTGCCAAACTTCCTACACACTAGAGTCTCCTGAAATCTCAACATATATTTTTTCATCCAATCTTCATGATACTTTCAAGTAAAGATCAGTACACCAATCCCACTTGGATGCCAAAGTTTAGTTCTCCTAGATTGAAGCATTCTTTTGGAGTAACAGTTTGAATTTTTAGGTTTCACTCTGTTTTCTCCTATATTGACAAATGTAGTTTGAACTCTAAATCAAACACGGTTTGTGCTAGCTTCTTGAAACTTGAAACAGTAAAGTAGTTCTACATTTTATGTTTATTTTTTGTTTCCTCTGCATGTAGACCTAAGCAGAGACTGACGAAAGACACATTCAATGAAAGGCGTTGTTAGGCTGCCAAAATACTACAGGCTCCTGAAATCTCAACATATTTTTTTTCCGACCTTCATGATAATTTCAAGTAATGAGCTGTACACCAATAAAACGTGGATGTTCAAGTTTCGTTCTCCTAGGTTGAAGCATTCGTTTGCAGTAACAGTTTGAATTTTTAGTTTTCACTCTGTTTTCTCCTATGTTGACAGATGCAGTTCGAACTCTAAATCAAACATGGTTTGTGCTAGCTTCTTGAAACTTGACACAATAAAGTAGTTCTACGTTCTATCTCTAAGGTTTGTTTCCTCTTGATGTAGCCTTAAGCAGAGACTGGCGAATAACACTTTCAATGAAAGGCGTTGTTAAGCTTCCAAAAAACTACCGTCTCCTGAAATCTCAACACATATTTTTTCATCCAATCTTCATGATTCTTTCAAGTATTGATCAGTACACCAATCAAACGTGGATGCCCAAGTTTTGTTCATCTAGGTTGTAGCATTCGTTTGCAGGAACAGTTAGAAATTATAGGTTTCACTCTGTTTTCTCCTATATTGACACATGCAGTTAGAACGCTAAATCAAACACGGTTTGTGCTAGCTTCTTGAAACTTGACACAATGAAGTAGTTCTACGTTCTATCTCTAAGGTTTGTTTCCTCTTGTATCCTAAAGCTGGGACTGGCGAATAACACTTATACTGAAAGGGGTTGTCAAACTTCCAACACACTAGAGTCTCCTGAAATCTCAACATATATTTTTTCATCCAATCTTCATGATACTTTCAAGTAATGATCAGTACACCGATGCCTCTTGGATGCCAAAGTTTAGTTCTCCTAGATTGAAGCATTCTTTTGGAGTAACAGTTTTAATTTTTAGGTTTCACTCTGTTTTCTCCTATATTGACAAATGTAGTTCGAAATCTAAATCAAACACTGTTTGTGCTAGCTTCTTGAAACTTGAAACAGTAAAGTAGTTCTACATTCTATTTTTATGTTTTGTTTCCTCTGGATATAGGCCTAAGCAGAGACTGACGAAAGACACATTCAATGAGAGGCGTTGTTAGGCTGCCAAAATACTACAGTCTCCTGAAATCTCAACATATTTTTTTTCCGACCTTCATGATAATTTCAAGTAATGAGCAGTACACCAATAAAACGAGGATGTTCAAGTTTCGTTCTCCTAGGTTGAAGCATTCGTTTGCAGTAACAGTTTGAATTTTTAGTTTTCACTCTGTTTTCTCCTATATTGACAGATGCAGTTCGAACTCTAAATCAAACATGGTTTGTGCTAGCTTCTTGAAACTTGACACAATAAAGTAGTTCTACGTTCTATCTCTAAGGTTTGTTTCCTCTTGATGTAGCCTTAAGCAGAGACTGGCGAATAACACTTTGAATGAAAGGCGTTGTTAAGCTTCCAAAAAACTACCGTCTCCTGAAATCTCAACATATATTTTTTTATCCAATCTTCATGATTCTTTCAAGTATTGATCAGTACACCAATCAAACGTGGATGCCCAAGTTTTGTTCTTCTAGGTTGTAGCATTCGTTTGCAGGAACAGTTAGAAATTACAGGTTTCACTCTGTTTTCTCCTATATTGACAGATGCAGTTAGAACTCTAAATCAAACACGGTTTGTGCTAGCTTCTTGAAACTTGACACAATAAACTAGTTCTACGTTTTATCTCTAAGGTTTGTTTCCTCTTGTATCCTAAAGCTGGGACTGGCGAATAACACTTATACTGAAAGGGGTTGCCAAACTTCCAACACACTAGAGTCTCCTGAAATCTCAACATATATTTTTTCATCCAATCTTCATGATACTTTCAAGTAATGATCAGTACACCAATCCCACTTGGATGCCAAAGTTTAGTTCTCCTAGTTTGAAGCATTCTTTTGGAGTAACAGTTTTAATTTTTAGGTTTCACTCTGTTTTCTCCTATATTGACAAATGTAGTTCGAACTCTAAATCAAACACGGTTTGTGCTAGCTTCTTGAAACTTGAAACAGTAAAGTAGTTCTACATTTTATGTTTATTTTTTGTTTCCTCTGCATGTAGACCTAAGCATAGACTGACGAAAGACACATTCAATGAAAGGCGTTGTTAGGCTGCCAAAATACTACAGGCTCCTGAAATCTCAACATATTTTTTTTTTGCGACCTTCATGATAATTTCAAGTAATGAGCTGTACACCAATAAAACGTGGATGTTCAAGTTTCGTTCTCCTAGGTTGAAGCATTCATTTGCAGTAACAGATTGAATTTTTAGTTTTCACTCGGTTTTCTCCTATGTTGACAGATGCAGTTCGAACTCTAAATCAAACATGGTTTGTGCTAGCTTCTTGAAACTTGACACAATAAAGTAGTTCTACGTTCTATATCTAAGGTTTGTTTCCTCTTGATGTAGCCTTAAGCAGAGACTGGCGAATAACACTTTCAATGAAAGGCGTTGTTAAGCTTCCAAAAAACTACCGTCTCCTGAAATCTCAACACATATTTTTTCATCCAATCTTCATGATTCTTTCAAGTATTGATCAGTACACCAATCAAACGTGGATGTCCAAGTTTTGTTCTTCTAGGTTGTAGCATTCGTTTGCAGGAACAGTTAGAAATTATAGGTTTCACTCTGTTTTCTCCTATATTGACAGATGCAGTCAGAACTCTAAATCAAACACGGTTTGTGCTAGCTTCTTGAAACTTGACACAATAAAGTAGTTCTACGTTCTATCTCTAAGGTTTGTTTCCTCTTGTATCCTAAAGCTGGGACTGGCGCATAACACTTATACTGAAAGGGGTTGCCAAACTTCCAACACACTAGAGTCTCCTGAAATCTCAACATATATTTTTTCATCCAATCTTCATGATACTTTCAAGTAATGAACAGTACACCAATCCCTCTTGGATGCCAAAGTTTAGTTCTCCTAGATTGAAGCATTCTTTTGGAGTAACAGTTTGAATTTTTAGGTTTCACTCTGTTTTCTCCTATATTGACAAATGTAGTTCGAACTCTAAATCAAACACGGTTTGTGCTAGCTTCTTGAAACTTGAAACAGTAAAGTAGTTCTACATTCTATTTTTATTTTTTGTTGCCTCTGGATGTCGACCTAAGCAGAGACTGACGAAAGACACATTCAATGAAAGGCGTTGTTAGGCTGCCAAAATACTACAGTCTCCTGAAATCTCAACATATTTTTTTTTCCGACCTTCATGATAATTTCAAGTAATGAGCAGTACACCAATAAAACGTGGATGTTCAAGTTTCGTTCTCCTAGGTTGAAGCATTCGTTTGCAGAATCAGTTTGAATTTTTAGTTTTCACTCTGTTTTCTCCTATATTGACAGATGCAGTTCGAACTCTAAATCAAACATGGTTTGTGCTAGCTTCTTGAAACTTGACACAACAATGTAGTTTTATGTTCTATCTCTAAGGTTTGTTTCCTCTTGATGTAGCCTTAAGCAGAGACTGGCGAATAACACGTTCAATGAAAGGCGTTGTTAAGCTTCCAAAAAACTACCGTCTCCTGAAATCTCAACATATATTTTTTCATCCAATCTTCATGATTCTTTCAAGTATTGATCAGTACACCAATCAAACGTGGATGCCCAAGTTTTGTTCTTCTAGGTTGTAGCATTCGTTTGCAGGAACAGTTAGAAATTATAGGTTTCACTCTGTTTTCTCCTATATTGACACATGCAGTTAGAACTCTAAATCAAACACGGTTTGTGCTAGCTTCTTGAAACTTGACACAATGAAGTAGTCCTACGTTCTATCTCTAAGGTTTGTTTCCTCTTGTATCCTAAAGCTGGGACTGGCGAATAACACTTATACTGAAAGGGGTTGTCAAACTTCCAACACACTAGAGTCTCCTGAAATCTCAACATATATTTTTTCATCCAATCTTCATGATACTTTCAAGTAATGATCAGTACACCAATCCCACTTGGATGCCAAAGTTTAGTTCTCCTAGATTGAAGCATTCTTTTGGAGTAACAGTTTGAATTTTTAGGTTTCACTCTGTTTTCTCCTATATTGACAAATGTAGTTCGAACTCTAAATCAAACACTGTTTGTGCTAGCTTCTTGAAACTTGAAACAGTAAAGTAGTTCTACATTCTATTTTTATTTTTTGTTTACTCTGGATGTAGACCTAAGCAGAGAGAGACGAAAGACACATTCAATGAGAGGCGTTGTTAGGCTGCCAAAATACTACAGTCTCCTGAAATCTCAACATATTTTTTTTTCCGACCTTCATGATGATTTCAAGTAATGAGCAGTACACCAATAAAACGAGGATGTTCAAGTTTCGTTCTCCTAGGTTGAAGTATTCGTTTGCAGTAACAGTTTGAATTTTTAGTTTTCACTCTGTTTTCTCCTATATTGACAGATGCAGTTCGAACTCTAAATCAAACATGGTTTGTGCTAGCTTCTTGAAACTTGACACATTAAAGTAGTTCTACGTTCTATCTCTAAGGTTTGTTTCCTCTTGAAGTAGCCTTAAGCAGAGACTGGCGAATAACACTTTGAATGAAAGGCGTTGTTAAGCTTCCAAAAAACTACCGTCTCCTGAAATCTCAACATATATTTTTTTATCCAATCTTCATGATTCTTTCAAGTATTGATCAGTACACCAATCAAACGTGGATGCCAAGTTTTTTTCTTCTAGGTTGTAGCATTCGTTTGCAGGAACAGTTAGAAATTACAGGTTTCACTCTGTTTTCTCCTATATTGACAGATGCAGTTAGAACTCTAAATCAAACACGGTTTGTGCTAGCTTCTTGAAACTTGACACAATAAAGTAGTTCTACGTTCTATCTCTAAGGTTTGTTTCCTCTTGTATCCTAAAGCTGGGACTGGCGAATAACACTTATATTGAAAGGGGTTGCCAAACTTCCAACACACTAGAGTCTCCTGAAATCTCAACATATATTTTTTCATCCAATCTTCATGATACTTTCAAGTAATGATCAGTACACCAATCCCACTTGGATGCCAAAGTTTAGTTCTCCTAGATTGAAGCATTCTTTTGGAGTAACAGTTTGAATTTTTAGGTTTCACTCTGTTTTTTCCTATATTGACAAATGTAGTTCGAACTCTAAATCAAACACGGTTTGTGCTAGCTTCTTGAAACTTGAAACAGTAAAGTAGTTCTACATTTTATGTTTATTTTTTGTTTCCTCTGCATGTAGACCTAAGCAGAGACTGATGAAAGACACATTCAATGAAAGGCGTTGTTAGGCTGCCAAAATACTACAGGCTCCTGAATTCTCAACATATTTTTTTTTTCCGACCTTCATGATAATTTCAAGTAATGAGCTGTACACCAATAAAACGTGGATGTTCAAGTTTCGTTCTCCTAGGTTGAAGCATTCATTTGCAGTAACAGTTTGAATTTTTAGTTTTCACTCTGTTTTCTCCTATGTTGACAGATGCAGTTCGAACTCTAAATCAAACATGGTTTGTGCTAGCTTCTTGAAACTTGACACAATAAAGTAGTTCTACGTTCTATATCTAAGGTTTGTTTCCTCTTGATGTAGCCTTAACCAGAGACTGGCGAATAACACTTTCAATGAAAGGCGTTGTTAAGCTTCCAAAAAACTACCGTCTCCTGAAATCTCAACACATATTTTTTCATCCAATCTTCATGATTCTTTCAAGTATTGATCAGTACACCAATCAAACGTGGATGCCCAAGTTTTGTTCTTCTAGGTTGTAGCATTCGTTTGCAGGAACAGTTAGAAATTATAGGTTTCACTCTGTTTTCTCCTATATTGACACACGCAGTTAGAACTCTAAATCAAACACGGTTTGTGCTAGCTTCTTGAAACTTGACACAATGAAGTAGTTCTACGTTCTATCTCTAAGGTTTGTTTCCTCTTGTATCCTAAAGCTGGGACTGGCGAATAACACTTATACTGAAAGGGGTTGTCAAACTTCCAACACACTAGAGTCTCCTGAAATCTCAACATATATTTTTTCATCCAATCTTCATGATACTTTCAAGTAATGATCAGTACACCAATCCCTCTTGGATGCCAAAGTTTAGATCTCCTAGATTGAAGCATTCTTTTGGAGTAACAGTTTGAATTTTTAGGTTTCATCTGAAACTTGAAACAGTAAAGTAGTTCTACATTCTATTTTTATTTTTTGTTTCCTCTGGATGTAGACCTAAGCAGAGAGAGACGAAAGACACATTCAATGAGAGGCGTTGTTAGGCTGCCAAAATACTACAGTCTCCTGAAATCTCAACATATTTTTTTTTCCGACCTTCATGATGATTTCAAGTAATGAGCAGTACACCAATAAAACGAGGATGTTCAAGTTTCGTTCTCCTAGGTTGAAGCATTCATTTGCAGTAACAGTTTGAATTTTTAGTTTTCACTCTGTTTTCTCCTATATTGACAGATGCAGTTCGAACTCTAAATCAAACATGGTTTGTGCTAGCTTCTTGAAACTTGACACATTAAAGTAGTTCTACGTTCTATCAATAAGGTTTGTTTCCTCTTGATGTAGCCTTAAGCAGAGACTGGCGAATAACACTTTGAATGAAAGGCGTTGTTAAGCTTCCAAAAAATTCCGTCTCCTGAAATCTCAACATATATTTTTTTATCCAATCTTCATGATTCTTTCAAGTATTGATCAGTACACCAATCAAACGTGGATGCCCAAGTTTTGTTCTTCTAGGTTGTAGCATTCGTTTGCAGGAACAGTTAGAAATTACAGGTTTCACTCTGTTTTCTCCTATATTGACAGATGCAGTTAGAACTCTAAATCAAACACGGTTTGTGCTAGCTTCTTAAAACTTGACACAATAAAGTAGTTCTACGTTCTATCTCTAAGGTTTGTTTCCTCTTGTATCCTAAAGCTGGGACTGGCGAATAACACTTATACTGAAAGGGGTTGCCAAACTTCCAACACACTAGAGTCTCCTGAAATCTCAACATATATTTTTTCATCCAATCTTCATGATACTTTCAAGTAAAGATCAGTACACCAATCCCACTTGGATGCCAAAGTTTAGTTCTCCTAGATTGAAGCATTCTTTTGGAGTAACAGTTTGAATTTTTAGGTTTCACTCTGTTTTCTCCTATATTGACAAATGTAGTTTGAACTCTAAATCAAACACGGTTTGTGCTAGCTTCTTGAAACTTGAAACAGTAAAGTAGTTCTACATTTTATGTTTATTTTTTGTTTCCTCTGCATGTAGACCTAAGCAGAGACTGACGAAAGACACATTCAATGAAAGGCGTTGTTAGGCTGCCAAAATACTACAGGCTCCTGAAATCTCAACATATTTTTTTTCCGACCTTCATGATAATTTCAAGTAATGAGCTGTACACCAATAAAACGTGGATGTTCAAGTTTCGTTCTCCTAGGTTGAAGCATTCGTTTGCAGTAACAGTTTGAATTTTTAGTTTTCACTCTGTTTTCTCCTATGTTGACAGATGCAGTTCGAACTCTAAATCAAACATGGTTTGTGCTAGCTTCTTGAAACTTGACACAATAAAGTAGTTCTACGTTCTATCTCTAAGGTTTGTTTCCTCTTGATGTAGCCTTAAGCAGAGACTGGCGAATAACACTTTCAATGAAAGGCGTTGTTAAGCTTCCAAAAAACTACCGTCTCCTGAAATCTCAACACATATTTTTTCATCCAATCTTCATGATTCTTTCAAGTATTGATCAGTACACCAATCAAACGTGGATGCCCAAGTTTTGTTCATCTAGGTTGTAGCATTCGTTTGCAGGAACAGTTAGAAATTATAGGTTTCACTCTGTTTTCTCCTATATTGACACATGCAGTTAGAACGCTAAATCAAACACGGTTTGTGCTAGCTTCTTGAAACTTGACACAATGAAGTAGTTCTACGTTCTATCTCTAAGGTTTGTTTCCTCTTGTATCCTAAAGCTGGGACTGGCGAATAACACTTATACTGAAAGGGGTTGTCAAACTTCCAACACACTAGAGTCTCCTGAAATCTCAACATATATTTTTTCATCCAATCTTCATGATACTTTCAAGTAATGATCAGTACACGATGCCTCTTGGATGCCAAAGTTTAGTTCTCTAGATTGAAGCATTCTTTTGGAGTAACAGTTTGAATTTTTAGGTTTCACTCTGTTTTCTCCTATATTGACAAATGTAGTTCGAAATCTAAATCAAACACTGTTTGTGCTAGCTTCTTGAAACTTGAAACAGTAAAGTAGTTCTACATTCTATTTTTATGTTTTGTTCCTCTGGATATAGGCCTAAGCAGAGATGACGAAAGACACATTCAATGAGAGGCGTTGTTAGGCTGCCAAAATTACTACAGTCTCCTGAAATCTCAACATATTTTTTTTCCGACCTTCATGATAATTTCAAGTAATGAGCAGTACACCAATAAAACGAGGATGTTCAAGTTTCGTTCTCCTAGTTGAAGCATTCGTTTGCAGTAACAGTTTGAATTTTTAGTTTTCACTCTGTTTTCTCCTATATTGACAGATGCAGTTCGAACTCTAAATCAAACATGGTTTGTGCTAGCTTCTTGAAACTTGACACAATAAAGTAGTTCTACGTTCTATCTCTAAGGTTTGTTTCCTCTTGATGTAGCCTTAAGCAGAGACTGGCGAATAACACTTTGAATGAAAGGCGTTGTTAAGCTTCCAAAAAACTACCGTCTCCTGAAATCTCAACATATATTTTTTTATCCAATCTTCATGATTCTTTCAAGTATTGATTAGTACACCAATCAAACGTGGATGCCCAAGTTTTTGTTCTTCTAGGTTGTAGCATTCGTTTGCAGGAACAGTTAGAAATTACAGGTTTCACTCTGTTTTCTCCTATATTTGACAGATGCCGTTTAGAACTCTAAATCAAACACGGTTTGTGCTAGCTTCTTGAAACTTGACACAATAAACTAGTTCTACGTTTTATCTCTAAGGTTTGTTTCCTCTTGTATCCTAAAGCTGGGACTGGCGAATAACACTTATACTGAAAGGGGTTGCCAAACTTCCAACACACTAGAGTCTCCTGAAATCTCAACATATATTTTTTCATCCAATCTTCATGATACTTTCAAGTAATGATCAGTACACCAATCCCACTTGGATGCCAAAGTTTAGTTCTCCTATTTGAAGCATTCTTTTGGAGTAACATTTTAATTTTAGGTTTCACTCTGTTTTCTCCTATATTGACAAATGTAGTTCGAACTCTAAATCAAACACGGTTTGTGCTAGCTTCTTGAAACTTGAAACAGTAAAGTAGTTCTACATTTATGTTTATTTTTTGTTTCCTCTGCATGTAGACCTAAGCATAGACTGACGAAAGACACATTCAATGAAAGGCGTTGTTAGGCTGCAAAATACTACAGGCTCCTGAAATCTCAACATATTTTTTTTTGCGACCTTCATGATAATTTCAAGTAATGAGCTGTACACCAATAAAACGTGGATGTTCAAGTTTCGTTCTCCTAGGTTGAAGCATTCATTTGCAGTAACAGATTGAATTTTTAGTTTTCACTCGGTTTTCTCCTATGTTGACAGA
>NW_027517100.1:0-48447 GCF_048772815.1 Callospermophilus lateralis | reverse complement strand
GGAATTCTCTCTTTTGTCTCTATGATGTGTTTCCTCATAAAGAGGCGTAAGCAGAGACTGTGGAAAATCACTTTCATTGAACGGGGTTGCCAAGCTTCCAAGAAATTAGGAGTTTCCAAAATACCAGCAAATATTTTTTTCACCCAAACTGGATGATATGTGGTGGTAATGATCGGTACACAAATCCCACTTGGCTTACCAAATTTGTTCTTCTAGGTTGAAGCTTTAGTTTACAGTAGCAGTTTTTATATTTAGGTTTCCCTCTGTTCTCTCCTATATAGATAGATGAATTTGGAACTCTAAATCCAACATGATTTGTAGTAGCTCTTTGAAATTTGACAAAATGAAGGAGTTCTCAGTTTTGTCTCTATGGTTCGTTTCCTATTCAAGTAGCCCTAAGAAGAGACTGTGGAAAAGCACTTTCATTGAAAGAGGTTGCCAAGCTTCCAAGAAATTACGAGTTTCTGAAATACCAGCAAATATTTTTTCACCCAATCTGGATGATACGTGGTGGGAATGATCGGTACACAAATACCACTTGGCTCACCAAATTTTGTTCTTCTAGGTTGAAGCGTTCCTTTACAGTAGCAGTTTTTATATTTAGGTTTCACTCTGTTCTCTCCTATATAGATAGATGAATTTGGAAGTCTAAATCCAACATGGTTTGTAGTAGCTCTTTGAAACGTGACAAAAATAAAGGAGTTCTGAGTTTTGTCTCTATGTTTTTTTCCTCTTCAATAGCCCTAGGCACAGACTTTGGAGAAGCACATTCATTGAGAGGGGTTGCCAAGCTTCTAAGAAATAACGAATTTCCGAAATACCAGCAAATATTTTTTCACCCAATCTTGATGATACTTGGTGGTAATGATCGGTACACAAATCCCACTTGACACACCAAATTTTGGTCTTCTAGGTTCAAGCGTTCGTTTACAGTAGCTGTTTAAATTTTTATGTTTTCCTCTGTTCTCTCCAATATAGATAGATTAATTTGGAACTCTAAATCCACCATGATTTATAGTAGCTCTTTGAAACTTGACAAAATAAAGGAGTTCTCAGTTTTGTCTCCAAGATTTGTTTCCTCTTCACTTAGCCCTAGGCACAGACTGTGGAAAAGCACTTTCATTGAGAGGGGTTGCCAAGCTTCCAAGAAATAACGAGTTTCTGAAATACCAGCAAATATTTTTTCACAAAATCTGGATGATACGTGGTGGTAATGATCGGTACACAAATCCCACTTGGCTCACCAAATTTTGTTCTTCTAGGTTGAAGCTTTCGTTTACAATAGCAGTTTTAATTTTTATGTTTCCCTCTGTTCTCTCCTAGATAGATAGATGAATTTGGAACTCTAAATCCAACATGGTTTGTAGTAGCTCTTTGAAATTTGACAAAATAAAGGAGTTCTCAGTTTTGTCTTTAAGGTTCATATCCTATTCTAGTAGCCCTAAGCAGAGACTGTGGAAAAGCACTTTCATTGAAAGGGGTTGCCAAGCTTCCAAGAAAATACGAGCTTCCGAAATACCAGCAAATATTTTTTCACCCAATCTGGATGATACGTGGTGGTAATGATCGGTACACAAATCCCACTTGGCTCACCAAATTTTGTTCTTCTAGGATGAAGCGTTCGTCTACAGTAGCAGTTTTTATGTTTAGGTTACACTCTGTTCTTTCCTATGTAGATACATGAATTTGGAACTCTAGATCCAACATGGTTTGTAGTAGCTCTTTGAAACTTGACAAAAAAAAAAACTAATGCTCAGTTTTGTCTCTATGATTTGTTTCCTCTTAAAGTAGCCCTAAGAAGAGACTGTGGAAAAGCAATTTCATTGAAAGGGGTTGCCAAGGTTCCAAGAAATTACGAGTTTCCGAAATACCAGCAAATATTTTTTCACCCAATCTTTATGATACGTGGTGGTAATGATCGGTACACAAATCCCACTTGGCTCACCAAATTTTGTTCTTCTAGGTTGAAGCGTTCGTTTACATTAGCAGTTTTTATTTTTAGGTTTTCCTCTTTTCTCTTCTATATAGATAGATGAATTTGGAACTCTAAATCCAACATGGTTTGTAGTAGCTCTTTGAAACTTTACAAAATAAAGGAGTTCTCAGTTTTGTCTCTATGGTTTGTTTCCCCTTCAAGTATCCCTAGGCACAGACTGTGGAAAAGCACTTTCATTGAGAGGGGTTGCCAACCTTCTAAGAAATAAAGGGTTTCGCAAATACCAGCAAATTTTTTTTCACCCAATTTTGATGATGCTTGGTGATAATGAACAGTACACAAATCTCACTTGGCTCACCAAATTTTGTTCTTCTAGGTTGAAGCGTTTGTCTTCAGTAGTCGTTTTTATATTTAGGTTTCCCTCTGTTCTCTCCTATATAGATAGATGAATTTGGAACTCTAAATCCAACATGGTTTGTAGTAGCTCTTTGAAACTTGACAAAATGAAGGAGTTCTCAGTTTTGTCTCTATGGTTCGTTTCCTATTCAAGTAGCCCTATGAAGAGACTGTGGAAAAGCACTTTCATTGAAAGGGGTTGCCAAGCTTCCAAGAAATTATGAGTTTCCGAAATACCAGCAAATATTTTTTGACCCAATCTTGATGATACTTGGTGGTAATGATCAGTACACAAATCCCACTTGGCTCACCAAATTTTGTTCTTCTAGGTTGAAGCGTTTGTCTTCAGTAGTCGTTTTTATATATTGGTTTCCCTCTGTTCTCTCCTATATAGATAGATGAATTTGGAACTCTAAATCCAACATGGTTTTTAGTCGCTCTTTGAAACTTGACAAAATAAAGGAGTTCTCAGTTTTGTCTCTATGGATTCTTTTCTCTTCAAGTAGCCCTAAGCAGAGACTGTGGAAAAGCACTTTCATTGAAAGGGGTTGCCAAGCTTCCTCGAAATTACGAGCTTCCGAAATACCAGCAAATATTTTTTCACCCAATCTGGATGATACGTGGTGGTAATGATTGGTACACAATTCCCACTTGGATCAACAAATTTTGTTCTTCTAGGTTGAAGCGTTTGTCTTCAGTAGTCGTTTTTATATTTAGGTTTCCCTCTGTTCTCTCCTATATAGATAGATGAATTTGCAACTCTAAATCCAACATGGTTTCTAGTAGCTCTTTGAAACTTGACAAAATAAAGGAGTTCTCAGGTTTTTCTCTATAATTTGTTTCCTATTTAAGTAGCCCTAAGCAGAGACTGTGGAAAAGCACTTTCATGGAAAGGGGTTGCCAAGCTTCCAAGAAATAACGAGTTTCTGAAATACCAGCAAATATTTTTTCACCCAATCTTGATGATACTTTGTGGTAATGATCGGTGTACAAATCCCACTTGACTCACCAAATTTTGTTCTTCTAGGTTGAAGCGTTCGTTTACAGTAGCAGTTTATATTTTTACGTTTCCCTCTGTTCTCTCCTATATAGATAGATGAATTTGAAACTCTAAATCCAACATGGTTTGTAGTAGCTCTTTGAAACTTGACAAAATAAAGGTATTCTCTCTTTTGTCTCTATGATGTGTTTCCTCTTAAAGAGGCGTAAGCAGAGACTGTGGAAAATCACTTTCATTGAACGGGGTTGCCAAGCTTCCAAGAAATTAGGAGTTTCCGAAATACCAGCAAATATTTTTTTCACCCAAACTGGATGATATGTGGTGGTAATGATCGGTACACAAATCCCACTTGGCTTACCAAATTTGTTCTTCTAGGTTGAAGCTTTAGTTTACAGTAGCAGTTTTTATTTTTAGGTTTCCCTCTGTTCTCTCCTATATAGATAGATGAATTTGGAACTCTAAATCCAACATGGTTTGTAGTAGCTCTTTGAAATTTGACAAAATGAAGGAGTTCTCAGTTTTGTCTCTATGGTTCGTTTCCTATTCAAGTAGCCCTAAGAAGAGACTGTGGAAAAGCACTTTCATTGAAAGAGGTTGCCAAGCTTCCAAGAAATTACGAGTTTCTGAAATACCAGCAAATATTTTTTCACCCAATCTGAATGATACGTGGTGGGAATGATCGGTACACAAATACCACTTGGCTCACCAAATTTTGTTTTTCTAGGTTGAAGCGTTCCTTTACAGTAGCAGTTTTTATATTTAGGTTTCACTCTGTTCTCTCCTATATAGATAGATGAATTTGGAAGTCTAAATCCAACATGGTTTGTAGTAGCTCTTTGAAACGTGACAAAATAAAGGAGTTCTGAGTTTTGTCTCTATGTTTTTTTTCCTCTTCAATAGCCCTAGGCACAGACTTTGGAGAAGCACATTCATTGAGAGGGGTTGCCAAGCTTCTAAGAAATAACGAATTTCCGAAATACCAGCAAATATTTTTTCACCCAATCTTGATGATACTTGGTGGTAATGATCGGTACACAAATCCCACTTGACACACCAAATTTTGGTCTTCTAGTTTCAAGCGTTCGTTTACAGTAGCTGTTTAAATTTTTATGTTTTCCTCTGTTCTCTCCTATATAGATAGATTAATTTGGAACTCTAAATCCACCATGATTTATAGTAGCTCTTTGAAACTTGACAAAATAAAGGAGTTCTCAGTTTTGTCTCCAAGATTTGTTTCCTCTTCACTTAGCCCTAGGCACAGACTGTGGAAAAGCACTTTCATTGAGAGGGGTTGCCAAGCGTCCAAGAAATAACGAGTTTCTGAAATACCAGCAAATATTTTTTCACAAAATCTGGATGATACGTGGTGGTAATGATCGGTACACAAATCCCACTTGGCTCACCAAATTTTGTTCTTCTAGGTTGAAGCTTTCGTTTACAATAGCAGTTTTAATTTTTAGGTTTCCCTCTGTTCTCTCCTAGATAGATAGATGAATTTGGAACTCTAAATCCAACATGGTTTGTAGTAGCTCTTTGAAATTTGACAAAATAAAGGAGTTCTCAGTTTTGTCTTTAAGGTTCATATCCTATTCTAGTAGCCCTAAGCAGAGACTGTGGAAAAGCACTTTCATTGAAAGGGGTTGCCAAGCTTCCAAGAAAATACGAGCTTCCGAAATACCAGCAAATATTTTTTCACCCAATCTGGATGATACGTGGTGGTAATGATCGGTACACAAATCCCACTTGGCTCACCAAATTTTGTTCTTCTAGGATGAAGCGTTCGTCTACAGTAGCAGTTTTTATGTTTAGGTTACACTCTGTTCTTTCCTATGTAGATACATGAATTTGGAACTCTAAATCCAACATGGTTTGTAGTAGCTCTTTGAAACTTGACAAAAAAAAAAAAAAAAAAAAAACTAATTCTCAGTTTTGTCTCTATGATTTGTTTCCTCTTAAAGTAGCCCTAAGAAGAGACTGTGGAAAAGCAATTTCATTGAAAGGGGTTGCCAAGGTTCCAAGAAATTACGAGTTTCCGAAATACCAGCAAATATTTTTTCACCCAATCTTTATGATACGTGGTGGTAATGATCGGTACACAAATCCCACTTGGCTCACCAAACTTTGTTCTTCTAGGTTGAAGCGTTCGTTTACAGTAGCAGTTTTTATTTTTAGGTTTTCCTCTTTTCTCTTCTATATAGATAGATGAATTTGGAACTCTAAATCCAACATGGTTTGTAGTAGCTCTTTGAAACTTTACAAAATAAAGGAGTTCTCAGTTTTGTCTCTATGGTTTGTTTCCCCTTCAAGTATCCCTAGGCAAAGACTGTGGAAAAGCACTTTCATTGAGAGGGGTTGCCAACCTTCTAAGAAATAAAGGGTTTCGCAAATACCAGCAAATTTTTTTTCACCCAATTTTGATGATGCTTGGTGATAATGAACAGTACACAAATCCCACTTGGCTCACCAAATTTTGTTCTTCTAGGTTGAAGCGTTTGTCTTCAGTAGTCGTTTTTATATTTAGGTTTCCCCTCTGTTCTCTCCTATATAGATAGATGAATTTGGAACTCTAAATCCAACATGGTTTGTAGTAGCTCTTTGAAACTTGACAAAATGAAGGAGTTCTCAGTTTTGTCTCTATGGTTCGTTTCCTATTCAAGTAGCCCTATGAAGAGAATGTGGAAAAGCACTTTCATTGAAAGGGGTTGCCAAGCTTCCAAGAAATTATGAGTTTCCGAAATACCAGCAAATATTTTTTGACCCAATCTTGATGATACTTGGTGGTAATGATCAGTACACAAATCCCACTTGGCTCACCAAATTTTGTTCTTCTAGGTTGAAGCGTTTGTCTTCAGTAGTCGTTTTTATATATTGGTTTCCCTCTGTTCTCTCCTATATAGATAGATGAATTTGGAACTCTAAATCCAACATGGTTTGTAGTAGCTCTTTGAAACTTGACAAAAAAAAAAAAAAAAAAACTAATTCTCAGTTTTGTCTCTATGATTTGTTTCCTCTTAAAGTAGCCCTAAGAAGAGACTGTGGAAAAGCAATTTCATTGAAAGGGGTTGCCAAGGTTCCAAGAAATTACGAGTTTCCGAAATACCAGCAAATATTTTTTCACCCAATCTTTATGATACGTGGTGGTAATGATCGGTACACAAATCCCACTTGGCTCACCAAACTTTGTTCTTCTAGGTTGAAGCGTTCGTTTACAGTAGCAGTTTATATTTTTACGTTTCCCTCTGTTCTCTCCTATATAGATAGATGAATTTGAAACTCTAAATCCAACATGGTTTGTAGTAGCTCTTTGAAACTTGACAAAATAAAGGAATTCTCTCTTTTGTCTCTATGATGTGTTTCCTCTTAAAGAGGCGTAAGCAGAGACTGTGGAAAATCACTTTCATTGACGGGGTTGCCAAGCTTCCAAGAAATTAGGAGTTTCCGAAATACCAGCAAATATTTTTTTCACCCAAACTGGATGATATGTGGTGGTAATGATCGGTACACAAATCCCACTTGGCTTACCAAATTTGTTCTTCTAGGTTGAAGCTTTAGTTTACAGTAGCAGTTTTTATTTTTAGGTTTCCCTCTGTTCTCTCCTATATAGATAGATGAATTTGGAACTCTAAATCCAACATGGTTTGTAGTAGCTCTTTGAAATTTGACAAAATGAAGGAGTTCTCAGTTTTGTCTCTATGGTTCGTTTCCTATTCAAGTAGCCCTAAGAAGAGACTGTGGAAAAGCACTTTCATTGAAAGAGGTTGCCAAGCTTCCAAGAAATTACGAGTTTCTGAAATACCAGCAAATATTTTTTCACCCAATCTGAATGATACGTGGTGGGAATGATCGGTACACAAATACCACTTGGCTCACCAAATTTTGTTTTTCTAGGTTGAAGCGTTCCTTTACAGTAGCAGTTTTTATATTTAGGTTTCACTCTGTTCTCTCCTATATAGATAGATGAATTTGGAAGTCTAAATCCAACATGGTTTGTAGTAGCTCTTTGAAACGTGACAAAATAAAGGAGTTCTGAGTTTTGTCTCTATGTTTTTTTTCCTCTTCAATAGCCCTAGGCACAGACTTTGGAGAAGCACATTCATTGAGAGGGGTTGCCAAGCTTCTAAGAAATAACGAATTTCCGAAATACCAGCAAATATTTTTTCACCCAATCTTGATGATACTTGGTGGTAATGATCGGTACACAAATCCCACTTGACACACCAAATTTTGGTCTTCTAGTTTCAAGCGTTCGTTTACAGTAGCTGTTTAAATTTTTATGTTTTCCTCTGTTCTCTCCTATATAGATAGATTAATTTGGAACTCTAAATCCACCATGATTTATAGTAGCTCTTTGAAACTTGACAAAATAAAGGAGTTCTCAGTTTTGTCTCCAAGATTTGTTTCCTCTTCACTTAGCCCTAGGCACAGACTGTGGAAAAGCACTTTCATTGAGAGGGGTTGCCAAGCGTCCAAGAAATAACGAGTTTCTGAAATACCAGCAAATATTTTTTCACAAAATCTGGGTGATACGTGGTGGTAATGATCGGTAGACAAATCCCACTTGGCTCACCAAATTTTGTTCTTCTAGGTTGAAGCTTTCGTTTACAATAGCAGTTTTAATTTTTAGGTTTCCCTCTGTTCTCTCCTATATAGATAGATGAATTTGGAACTCTAAATCCAACATGGTTTGTAGTAGCTCTTTGAAATTTGACAAAATAAAGGAGTTCTCAGTTTTGTCTTTAAGGTTCATATCCTATTCTAGTAGCCCTAAGCAGAGACTGTGGAAAAGCACTTTCATTGAAAGGGGTTGCCAAGCTTCCAAGAAATTATGAGCTTCCGAAATACCAGCAAATATTTTTTCACCCAATCTTTATGATACGTGGTGGTAATGATCGGTACACAAATCCCACTTGGCTCACCAAATTTTGTTCTTCTAGGTTGAAGCGTTCGTTTACAGTAGCAGTTTTTATTTTTAGGTTTTCCTCTTTTCTCTTCTATATAGATAGATGAATTTGGAACTCTAAATCCAACATGGTTTGTAGTAGCTCTTTGAAACTTTACAAAATAAAGGAGTTCTCAGTTTTCTCTCTACGGTTTGTTTCCCCTTCAAGTATCCCTAGGCACAGACTGTGGAAAAGCACTTTCATTGAGAGGGGTTGCCAACCTTCTAAGAAATAAAGGGTTTCCCAAATACCAGCAAATTTTTTTTCACCCAATTTTGATGATACTTGGTGATAATGAACAGTACACAAATCCCACTTGGCTCACCAAATTTTGTTCTTCTAGGTTGAAGCGTTTGTCTTCAGTAGTCGTTTTTATATTTAGGTTTCCCTCTGATCTCTCCTATATAGATAGATGAATTTGGAACTCTAAATCCAACATGGTTTGTAGTAGCTCTTTGAAACTTGACAAAATGAAGGAGTTCTCAGTTTTGTCTCTATGGTTCGTTTCCTATTCAAGTAGCCCTAAGAAGAGACTGTGGAAAAGCACTTTCATTGAAAGGGGTTGCCAAGCTTCCAAGAAATTAGGAGTTTCCGAAATACCAGCAAATATTTTTCACCCAATCTTGATGATACTTGGTGGTAATGATCAGTACACAAATCCCACTTGGCTCACCAAATTTTGTTCTTCTAGGTTGAAGCGTTTGTCTTCAGTAGTCGTTTTTATATATTGGTTTCCCTCTGTTCTCTCCTATATAGACAGATGAATTTGGAACTCTAAATCCAACATGGTTTTTAGTCGCTCTTTGAAACTTCACAAAATAAAGGAGTTCTCAGTTTTGTCTCTATGGTTTCTTTTCTCTTCAAGTAGCCCTAAGCAGAGACTGTGGAAAAGCACTTTCATTGAAAGGGGTTGCCAAGCTTCCACGAAATTACGAGCTTCCGAAATACCAGCAAATATTTTTTCACCCAATCTGGATGATACGTGGTGGTAATGATCGGTACACAATTCCCACTTGGATCAACAAATTTTGTTCTTCTAGGTTGAAGCGTTTGTCTTCAGTAGTCGTTTTTATATTTAGGTTTCCCTCTGTTCTCTCCTATATAGATAGATGAATTTGCAACTCTAAATCCAACATGGTTTCTAGTAGCTCTTTGAAACTTGACAAAATAAAGGAGTTCTCAGGTTTTTCTCTATAATTTGTTTCCTCTTTAAGTAGCCCTAAGCAGAGACTGTGGAAAAGCACTTTCATGGAAAGGGGTTGCCAAGCTTCCAAGAAATAACGAGTTTCTGAAATACCAGCAAATATTTTTTCACCCAATCTTGATGATACTTTGTGGTAATGATCGGTGTACAAATCCCACTTGACTCACCAAATTTTGTTCTTCTAGGTTGAAGCGTTCGTTTACAGTAGCAGTTTATATTTTTACGTTTCCCTCTGTTCTCTCCTATATAGATAGATGAATTTGAAACTCTAAATCCAACATGGTTTGTAGTAGCTCTTTGAAACTTGACAAAATAAAGGAATTCTCTCTTTTGTCTCTATGATGTGTTTCCTCTTAAAGAGGCGTAAGCAGAGACTGTGGAAAATCACTTTCATTGAACGGGGTTGCCAAGCTTCCAAGAAATTAGGAGTTTCCGAAATACCAGCAAATATTTTTTTCACCCAAACTGGATGATATGTGGTGGTAATGATCGGTACACAAATCCCACTTGGCTTACCAAATTTGTTCTTCTAGGTTGAAGCTTTAGTTTACAGTAGCAGTTTTTATTTTTAGGTTTCCCTCTGTTCTCTCCTATATAGATAGATGAATTTGGAACTCTAAATCCAACATGGTTTGTAGTAGCTCTTTGAAATTTGACAAAATGAAGGAGTTCTCAGTTTTGTCTCTATGGTTCGTTTCCTATTCAAGTAGCCCTAAGAAGAGACTGTGGAAAAGCACTTTCATTGAAAGAGGTTGCCAAGCTTCCAAGAAATTACGAGTTTCTGAAATACCAGCAAATATTTTTTCACCCAATCTGGATGATACGTGGTGGGAATGATCGGTACACAAATACCACTTGGCTCACCAAATTTTGTTCTTCTAGGTTGAAGCGTTCCTTTGCAGTAGCAGTTTTTATATTTAGGTTTCACTCTGTTCTCTCCTATATAGATAGATGAATTTGGAAGTCTAAATCCAACATGGTTTATAGTAGCTCTTTGAAACGTGACAAAATAAAGGAGTTCTGAGTTTTGTCTCTATGTTTTTTTTCCTCTTCAATAGCCCTAGGCACAGACTTTGGAGAAGCACGTTCATTGAGAGGGGTTGCCAAGCTTCTAAGAAATAAAGAATTTCCGAAATACCAGCAAATATTTTTTCACCCAATCTTGATGATACTTGGTGGTAATGATCGGTACACAAATCCCACTTGACACACCAAATTTTGGTCTTCTAGGTTCAAGCGTTCGTTTACAGTAGCTGTTTAAATTTTTATGTTTTCCTCTGTTCTCTCCTATATAGATAGATTAATTTGGAACTCTAAATCCACCATGATTTATAGTAGCTCTCTGAAACTTGACAAAATAAAGGAGTTCTCAGTTTTGTCTCCAAGATTTGTTTCCTCTTCACTTAGCCCTAGGCACAGACTGTGGAAAAGCACTTTCATTGAGAGGGGTTGCCAAGCGTCCAAGAAATAACGAGTTTCTGAAATACCAGCAAATATTTTTTCACAAAATCTGGATGATACGTGGTGGTAATGATCGGTACACAAATCCCACTTGGCTCACCAAATTTTGTTCTTCTAGGTTGAAGCTTTCGTTTACAATAGCAGTTTTAATTTTTAGGTTTCCCTCTGTTCTCTCCTAGATAGATAGATGAATTTGGAACTCTAAATCCAACATGGTTTGTAGTAGCTCTTTGAAATTTGACAAAATAAAGGAGTTCTCAGTTTTGTCTTTAAGGTTCATATCCTATTCTAGTAGCCCTAAGCAGAGACTGTGGAAAAGCACTTTCATTGAAAGGGGTTGCCAAGCTTCCAAGAAAATACGAGCTTCCGAAATACCAGCAAATATTTTTTCACCCAATCTGGATGATACGTGGTGGTAATGATCGGTACACAAATCCCACTTGGCTCACCAAATTTTGTTCTTCTAGGATGAAGCGTTCGTCTACAGTAGCAGTTTTTATGTTTAGGTTACACTCTGTTCTTTCCTATGTAGATACATGAATTTGGAACTCTAAATCCAACATGGTTTGTAGTAGCTCTTTGAAACTTGACAAAAAAAAAAAAAAAAAAAAAACTAATTCTCAGTTTTGTTTCTATGATTTGTTTCCTCTTAAAGTAGCCCTAAGAAGAGACTGTGGAAAAGCAATTTCATTGAAAGGGGTTGCCAAGGTTCCAAGAAATTACGAGTTTCCGAAATACCAGCAAATATTTTTTCACCCAATCTTTATGATACGTGGTGGTAATGATCGGTACACAAATCCCACTTGGCTCACCAAACTTTGTTCTTCTAGGTTGAAGCGTTCGTTTACAGTAGCAGTTTTTATTTTTAGGTTTTCCTCTTTTCTCTTCTATATAGATAGATGAATTTGGAACTCTAAATCCAACATGGTTTGTAGTAGCTCTTTGAAACTTTACAAAATAAAGGAGTTCTCAGTTTTGTCTCTATGGTTTGTTTCCCCTTCAAGTATCCCTAGGCACAGACTGTGGAAAAGCACTTTCATTGAGAGGGGTTGCCAACCTTCTAAGAAATAAAGGGTTTCGCAAATACCAGCAAATTTTTTTTCACCCAATTTTGATGATGCTTGGTGATAATGAACAGTACACAAATCCCACTTGGCTCACCAAATTTTGTTCTTCTAGGTTGAAGCGTTTGTCTTCAGTAGTCGTTTTTATATTTAGGTTTCCCTCTGTTCTCTCCTATATAGATAGATGAATTTGGAACTCTAAATCCAACATGGTTTGTAGTAGCTCTTTGAAACTTGACAAAATGAAGGAGTTCTCAGTTTTGTCTCTATGGTTCGTTTCCTATTCAAGTAGCCCTATGAAGAGAATGTGGAAAAGCACTTTCATTGAAAGGGGTTGCCAAGCTTCCAAGAAATTATGAGTTTCCGAAATACCAGCAAATATTTTTTGACCCAATCTTGATGATACTTGGTGGTAATGATCAGTACACAAATCCCACTTGGCTCACCAAATTTTGTTCTTCTAGGTTGAAGCGTTTGTCTTCAGTAGTCGTTTTTATATATTGGTTTCCCTCTGTTCTCTCCTATATAGATAGATGAATTTGGAACTCTAAATCCAACATGGTTTGTAGTAGCTCTTTGATACTTGACAAAAAAAAAAAAAAAAACTAATTCTCAGTTTTGTCTCTATGATTTGTTTCCTCTTAAAGTAGCCCTAAGAAGAGACTGTGGAAAAGCAATTTCATTGAAAGGGGTTGCCAAGGTTCCAAGAAATTACGAGTTTCCGAAATACCAGCAAATATTTTTTCACCCAATCTTTATGATACGTGGTGGTAATGATCGGTACACAAATCCCACTTGGCTCACCAAACTTTGTTCTTCTAGGTTGAAGCGTTCGTTTACAGTAGCAGTTTATATTTTTACGTTTCCCTCTGTTCTCTCCTATATAGATAGATGAATTTGAAACTCTAAATCCAACATGGTTTGTAGTAGCTCTTTGAAACTTGACAAAATAAAGGAATTCTCTCTTTTGTCTCTATGATGTGTTTCCTCTTAAAGAGGCGTAAGCAGAGACTGTGGAAAATCACTTTCATTGACGGGGTTGCCAAGCTTCCAAGAAATTAGGAGTTTCCGAAATACCAGCAAATATTTTTTTCACCCAAACTGGATGATATGTGGTGGTAATGATCGGTACACAAATCCCACTTGGCTTACCAAATTTGTTCTTCTAGGTTGAAGCTTTAGTTTACAGTAGCAGTTTTTATTTTTAGGTTTCCCTCTGTTCTCTCCTATATAGATAGATGAATTTGGAACTCTAAATCCAACATGGTTTGTAGTAGCTCTTTGAAATTTGACAAAATGAAGGAGTTCTCAGTTTTGTCTCTATGGTTCGTTTCCTATTCAAGTAGCCCTAAGAAGAGACTGTGGAAAAGCACTTTCATTGAAAGAGGTTGCCAAGCTTCCAAGAAATTACGAGTTTCTGAAATACCAGCAAATATTTTTTCACCCAATCTGAATGATACGTGGTGGGAATGATCGGTACACAAATACCACTTGGCTCACCAAATTTTGTTTTTCTAGGTTGAAGCGTTCCTTTACAGTAGCAGTTTTTATATTTAGGTTTCACTCTGTTCTCTCCTATATAGATAGATGAATTTGGAAGTCTAAATCCAACATGGTTTGTAGTAGCTCTTTGAAACGTGACAAAATAAAGGAGTTCTGAGTTTTGTCTCTATGTTTTTTTTCCTCTTCAATAGCCCTAGGCACAGACTTTGGAGAAGCACATTCATTGAGAGGGGTTGCCAAGCTTCTAAGAAATAACGAATTTCCGAAATACCAGCAAATATTTTTTCACCCAATCTTGATGATACTTGGTGGTAATGATCGGTACACAAATCCCACTTGACACACCAAATTTTGGTCTTCTAGTTTCAAGCGTTCGTTTACAGTAGCTGTTTAAATTTTTATGTTTTCCTCTGTTCTCTCCTATATAGATAGATTAATTTGGAACTCTAAATCCACCATGATTTATAGTAGCTCTTTGAAACTTGACAAAATAAAGGAGTTCTCAGTTTTGTCTCCAAGATTTGTTTCCTCTTCACTTAGCCCTAGGCACAGACTGTGGAAAAGCACTTTCATTGAGAGGGGTTGCCAAGCGTCCAAGAAATAACGAGTTTCTGAAATACCAGCAAATATTTTTTCACAAAATCTGGGTGATACGTGGTGGTAATGATCGGTACACAAATCCCACTTGGCTCACCAAATTTTGTTCTTCTAGGTTGAAGCTTTCGTTTACAATAGCAGTTTTAATTTTTAGGTTTCCCTCTGTTCTCTCCTATATAGATAGATGAATTTGGAACTCTAAATCCAACATGGTTTGTAGTAGCTCTTTGAAATTTGACAAAATAAAGGAGTTCTCAGTTTTGTCTTTAAGGTTCATATCCTATTCTAGTAGCCCTAAGCAGAGACTGTGGAAAAGCACTTTCATTGAAAGGGGTTGCCAAGCTTCCAAGAAATTATGAGCTTCCGAAATACCAGCAAATATTTTTTCACCCAATCTTTATGATACGTGGTGGTAATGATCGGTACACAAATCCCACTTGGCTCACCAAATTTTGTTCTTCTAGGTTGAAGCGTTCGTTTACAGTAGCAGTTTTTATTTTTAGGTTTTCCTCTTTTCTCTTCTATATAGATAGATGAATTTGGAACTCTAAATCCAACATGGTTTGTAGTAGCTCTTTGAAACTTTACAAAATAAAGGAGTTCTCAGTTTTCTCTCTACGGTTTGTTTCCCCTTCAAGTATCCCTAGGCACAGACTGTGGAAAAGCACTTTCATTGAGAGGGGTTGCCAACCTTCTAAGAAATAAAGGGTTTCCCAAATACCAGCAAATTTTTTTTCACCCAATTTTGATGATACTTGGTGATAATGAACAGTACACAAATCCCACTTGGCTCACCAAATTTTGTTCTTCTAGGTTGAAGCGTTTGTCTTCAGTAGTCGTTTTTATATTTAGGTTTCCCTCTGATCTCTCCTATATAGATAGATGAATTTGGAACTCTAAATCCAACATGGTTTGTAGTAGCTCTTTGAAACTTGACAAAATGAAGGAGTTCTCAGTTTTGTCTCTATGGTTCGTTTCCTATTCAAGTAGCCCTAAGAAGAGACTGTGGAAAAGCACTTTCATTGAAAGGGGTTGCCAAGCTTCCAAGAAATTAGGAGTTTCCGAAATACCAGCAAATATTTTTTCACCCAATCTTGATGATACTTGGTGGTAATGATCAGTACACAAATCCCACTTGGCTCACCAAATTTTGTTCTTCTAGGTTGAAGCGTTTGTCTTCAGTAGTCGTTTTTATATATTGGTTTCCCTCTGTTCTCTCCTATATAGACAGATGAATTTGGAACTCTAAATCCAACATGGTTTTTAGTCGCTCTTTGAAACTTCACAAAATAAAGGAGTTCTCAGTTTTGTCTCTATGGTTTCTTTTCTCTTCAAGTAGCCCTAAGCAGAGACTGTGGAAAAGCACTTTCATTGAAAGGGGTTGCCAAGCTTCCACGAAATTACGAGCTTCCGAAATACCAGCAAATATTTTTTCACCCAATCTGGATGATACGTGGTGGTAATGATCGGTACACAATTCCCACTTGGATCAACAAATTTTGTTCTTCTAGGTTGAAGCGTTTGTCTTCAGTAGTCGTTTTTATATTTAGGTTTCCCTCTGTTCTCTCCTATATAGATAGATGAATTTGCAACTCTAAATCCAACATGGTTTCTAGTAGCTCTTTGAAACTTGACAAAATAAAGGAGTTCTCAGGTTTTTCTCTATAATTTGTTTCCTCTTTAAGTAGCCCTAAGCAGAGACTGTGGAAAAGCACTTTCATGGAAAGGGGTTGCCAAGCTTCCAAGAAATAACGAGTTTCTGAAATACCAGCAAATATTTTTTCACCCAATCTTGATGATACTTTGTGGTAATGATCGGTGTACAAATCCCACTTGACTCACCAAATTTTGTTCTTCTAGGTTGAAGCGTTCGTTTACAGTAGCAGTTTATATTTTTACGTTTCCCTCTGTTCTCTCCTATATAGATAGATGAATTTGAAACTCTAAATCCAACATGGTTTGTAGTAGCTCTTTGAAACTTGACAAAATAAAGGAATTCTCTCTTTTGTCTCTATGATGTGTTTCCTCTTAAAGAGGCGTAAGCAGAGACTGTGGAAAATCACTTTCATTGAACGGGGTTGCCAAGCTTCCAAGAAATTAGGAGTTTCCGAAATACCAGCAAATATTTTTTTCACCCAAACTGGATGATATGTGGTGGTAATGATCGGTACACAAATCCCACTTGGCTTACCAAATTTGTTCTTCTAGGTTGAAGCTTTAGTTTACAGTAGCAGTTTTTATTTTTAGGTTTCCCTCTGTTCTCTCCTATATAGATAGATGAATTTGGAACTCTAAATCCAACATGGTTTGTAGTAGCTCTTTGAAATTTGACAAAATGAAGGAGTTCTCAGTTTTGTCTCTATGGTTCGTTTCCTATTCAAGTAGCCCTAAGAAGAGACTGTGGAAAAGCACTTTCATTGAAAGAGGTTGCCAAGCTTCCAAGAAATTACGAGTTTCTGAAATACCAGCAAATATTTTTTCACCCAATCTGGATGATACGTGGTGGGAATGATCGGTACACAAATACCACTTGGCTCACCAAATTTTGTTCTTCTAGGTTGAAGCGTTCCTTTACAGTAGCAGTTTTTATATTTAGGTTTCACTCTGTTCTCTCCTATATAGATAGATGAATTTGGAAGTCTAAATCCAACATGGTTTGTAGTAGCTCTTTGAAACGTGACAAAATAAAGGAGTTCTGAGTTTTGTCTCTATGTTTTTTTTCCTCTTCAATAGCCCTAGGCACAGACTTTGGAGAAGCACATTCATTGAGAGGGGTTGCCAAGCTTCTAAGAAATAAAGAATTTCCGAAATACCAGCAAATATTTTTTCACCCAATCTTGATGATACTTGCTGGTAATGATCGGTACACAAATCCCACTTGACACATTAAATTTTGGTCTTCTAGGTTCAAGCGTTCGTTTACAGTAGCTGTTTAAATTTTTATGTTTTCCTCTGTTCTCTCCTATATAGATAGATTAATTTGGAACTCTAAATCCACCATGATTTTTAGTAGCTCTTTGAAACTTGACAAAATAAAGGAGTTCTCAGTTTTGTCTCCAAGATTTGTTTCCTCTTCACTTAGCCCTAGGCACAGACTGTGGAAAAGCACTTTCATTGAGAGGGGTTGCCAAGCGTCCAAGAAATAACGAGTTTCTGAAATACCAGCAAATATTTTTTCACAATATCTGGATGATACGTGGTGGTAATGATCGGTACACAAATCCCACTTGGCTCACCAAATTTTGTTCTTCTAGGTTGAAGCTTTCGTTTACAATAGCAGTTTTAATTTTTAGGTTTCCCTCTGTTCTCTCCTATATAGATAGATGAATTTGGAACTCTAAATCCAACATGGTTTGTAGTAGCTCTTTGAAATTTGACAAAATAAAGGAGTTCTCAGTTTTGTCTTTAAGGTTCATATCCTATTCTAGTAGCCCTAAGCAGAGACTGTGGAAAAGCACTTTCATTGAAAGGGGTTGCCAAGCTTCCAAGAAATTACGAGCTTCCGAAATACCAGCAAATATTTTTTCACCCAATCTGGATGATACGTGGTGGTAATGATCGGTACACAAATCCCACTTGGCTCACCAAATTTTGTTCTTCTAGGATGAAGCGTTCGTCTACAGTAGCAGTTTTTATGTTTAGGTTACACTCTGTTCTTTCCTATGTAGATACATGAATTTGGAACTCTAAATCCAACATGGTTTGTAGTAGCTCTTTGAAACTTGACAAAAAAAAAAAAACTAATTCTCAGTTTTGTCTCTATGATTTGTTTCCTCTTAAAGTAGCCCTAAGAAGAGACTGTGGAAAAGCAATTTCATTGAAAGGGGTTGCCAAGATTCCAAGAAATTACGAGTTTCCGAAATACCAGCAAATATTTTTTCACCCAATCTTTATGATACGTGGTGGTAATGATCGGTACACAAATCCCACTTGGCTCACCAAATTTTGTTCTTCTAGGTTGAAGCGTTCGTTTACAGTAGCAGTTTTTATTTTTAGGTTTTCCTCTTTTCTCTTCTATATAGATAGATGAATTTGGAACTCTAAATCCAACATGGTTTGTAGTAGCTCTTTGAAACTTTACAAAATAAAGGAGTTCTCAGTTTTGTCTCTATGGTTTGTTTCCCCTTCAAGTATCCCTAGGCACAGACTGTGGAAAAGCACTTTCATTGAGAGGGGTTGCCAACCTTCTAAGAAATAAAGGGTTTCCCAAATACCAGCAAATTTTTTTTCACCCAATTTTGATGATACTTGGTGATAATGAACAGTACACAAATCCCACTTGGCTCACCAAATTTTGTTCTTCTAGGTTGAAGTGTTTGTCTTCAGTAGTCGTTTTTATATTTAGGTTTCCCTCTGTTCTCTCCTATATAGATAGATGAATTTGGAACTCTAAATCCAACATGGTTTGTAGTAGCTCTTTGAAACTTGACAAAATGAAGGAGTTCTCAGTTTTGTCTCTATGGTTCGTTTCCTATTCAAGTAGCCCTAAGAAGAGACTGTGGAAAAGCACTTTCATTGAAAGGGGTTGCCAAGCTTCCAAGAAATTATGAGTTTCCGAAATACCAGCAAATATTTTTCACCCAATCTTGATGATACTTGGTGGTAATGATCAGTACACAAATCCCACTTCGCTCACCAAATTTTGTTCTTCTAGGTTGAAGCGTTGGTCTTCAGTAATCGTTTTTATATATTGGTTTCCCTCTGTTCTCTCCTATATAGATAGATGAATTTGGAACTCTAAATCCAACATGGTTTTTAGTCGCTCTTTGAAACTTGACAAAATAAAGGAGTTCTCAGTTTTGTCTCTATGGTTTCTTTTCTCTTCAAGTAGCCCTAAGCAGAGACTGTGGAAAAGCACTTTCATTGAAAGGGGTTGCCAAGCTTCCACGAAATTACGAGCTTCCGAAATACCAGCAAATATTTTTTCAACCAATCTGGATGATACGTGGTGGTAATGATCGGTACACAATTCCCACTTGGATCAACAAATTTTGTTCTTCTAGGTTGAAGCGTTTGTCTTCAGTAGTCGTTTTTATATTTAGGTTTCCCTCTGTTCTCTCCTATATAGATAGATGAATTTGCAACTCTAAATCCAACATGGTTTCTAGTAGCTCTTTGAAACTTGACAAAATAAAGGAGTTCTCAGGTTTTTCTCTATAATTTGTTTCCTCTTTAAGTAGCCCTAAGCAGAGACTGTGGAAAAGCACTTTCATGGAAAGGGGTTGCCAAGCTTCCAAGAAATAACGAGTTTCTGAAATACCAGCAATTATTTTTTCACCCAATCTTTATGATACGTGGTGGTAATGATCGGTACACAAATCCCACTTGGCTCACCAAATTTTGTTCTTCTAGGTTGAAGCGTTCGTTTACAGTAGCAGTTTTTATTTTTAGGTTTTCCTCTTTTCTCTTCTATATAGATAGATGAATTTGGAACTCTAAATCCAACATGGTTTGTAGTAGCTCTTTGAAACTTTACAAAATAAAGGAGTTCTCAGTTTTGTCTCTATGGTTTGTTTCCCCTTCAAGTATCCCTAGGCACAGACTGTGGAAAAGCACTTTCATTGAGAGGGGTTGCCAACCTTCTAAGAAATAAAGGGTTTCCCAAATACCAGCAAATTTTTTTTCACCCAATTTTGATGATACTTGGTGATAATGAACAGTACACAAATCCCACTTGGCTCACCAAATTTTGTTCTTCTAGGTTGAAGCGTTTGTCTTCAGTAGTCGTTTTTATATTTAGGTTTCCCTCTGTTCTCTCCTATATAGATAGATGAATTTGGAACTCTAAATCCAACATGGTTTGTAGTAGCTCTTTGAAACTTGACAAAATGAAGGAGTTCTCAGTTTTGTCTCTATGGTTCGTTTCCTATTCAAGTAGCCCTAAGAAGAGACTGTGGAAAAGCACTTTCATTGAAAGGGGTTGCCAAGCTTCCAATAAATTACGAGTTTCCGAAACACCAGCAAATATTTTTTCTCCCAATCTTGATGATACGTGGTGGTAATGACAAGTACACAAATCCCACATGGCTCAACAAATTTTGTTCTTCTAGGTGGAAGCGTTCGTTTACAGTTGCAGTTTTTAATTTTGGTTTCACTCTGTTCTCTCTTATATAGATAGATGAATTTGGAACTCTAAATCCAACATGGTTTGTAGTAGCTCTTTGAAACTTGACAAAATAAAGGAGTTCTCAGTTTTGTCTCTATGGTTCTTTTCTCTTCAAGTAGCCCTAAGCAGAGACTGTGGAAAAGCACTTTCATTGAAAGGGGTTGCCAAGCTTCCACGAAATTACGAGCTTCCGAAATACCAGCAAATATTTTTTCACCCAATCTGGATGATACGTGGTGGTAATGATCGGTACACAATTCCCACTTGGATCAACAAATTTTGTTCTTCTAGGTTGAAGCGTTTGTCTTCAGTAGTCGTTTTTATATTTAGGTTTCCCTCTGTTCTCTCCTATATAGATAGATGAATTTGCAACTCTAAATCCAACATGGTTTCTAGTAGCTCTTTGAAACTTGACAAAATAAAGGAGTTCTCAGGTTTTTCTCTATAATTTGTTTCCTCTTTAAGTAGCCCTAAGCAGAGACTGTGGAAAAGCACTTTCATGGAAAGGGGTTGCCAAGCTTCTAAGAAATAACGAGTTTCTGAAATACCAGGAAATATTTTTTCACCCAATCTTGATGATACTTGGTGGTAATGATCGGTATACAAATCCCACTTGGCTCACCAAATTTTGTTCTTCTAGGTTGAAGCTTTCGTTTACAATAGCAGTTTTAATTTTTAGGTTTCCCTCTGTTCTCTCCTATATAGATAGATGAATTTGGAACTCTAAATCCAACATGGTTTGTAGTAGCTCTTTGAAACGTGACAAAAAAAAGGAGTTCTCAGTTTTGTCTCTATGTTTTTTTTTCCTCTTCAATAGCCCTAGGCACAGACTTTGGAGAAGCACTTTCATTGAGAGGGGTTGCCAAGCTTCTAAGAAATAACGAATTTCCGAAATACCAGCAAATATTTTTTCACCCAATCTGGATGATACTTGGTGGTAATGATCGGTACACAAATCCACTTGACACACCAAATTTTGGTCTTCTAGGTTCAAGCGTTCGTTTACAGTAGCAGTTTAAATTTTTAGGTTTTCCTCTGTTCTCTCCTATATAGATTGATGAATTTGGAACTCTAAATCCACCATGATTTGTAGTAGCTCTTTGAAACTTGACAAAAATAAAGGAGTTCTCAGTTTTGTCTCCAAGACTTGTTTCCTCTTCACTTAGCCCTAGGCACAGACTGTGGAGAAGCACTTTCATTGAAACGGGTTGCCAAGCTTCCAAGAAATAACGAGTTTCCGAAATACCAGCAAATATTTTTTCACCCAATCTGGATGATACGTGGTGGGAATGACAAGTACACAAATCCCACTTGACTCACCAAATTTTGTTCTTCTAGTTTTTAAGCGTTCGTTTACAGTAGCAGTTTATATTTTTAGGTTTCACACTGTTCTCTCCTGTATACATAGATGAATTTGGAACTTTAAATCCAACATGGTTAGTAGTAGCTCTCTGAAACTTGAAAAAATAAAGTAGTTCTCAGTTTTGTCTCTATGGTTTGCTTCCTCTTCAAGTAGCCCTAGGCACAGACTGTGGAAAAGCACTTTCATTGAGAGGGTTTGCAAAGCTTCTAAGAAATAACGAATTTCCGAAATACCAGCAAATATTTTTTTACCCAAACTTGATGATACGTGGTGGTAATGACAAGAACACAAATCCCACTTGGCTCACCAAATTTTGTTCTTCTATTTTGAAGCGTTCGTCTACAGTAGTCGTTTTTTATATTTAGGTTTTCCTCTGTTCTCTCCTATATAGATAGATAAATTTGGAACTCTAAATCCAACATGGTTTGTAGTAGCTCTTTGAAACTTGACAAAAAAAAGTAGTTCTCAGTTTTGTCTCTATGGTTTGTTATTTCTTCAAGTAGCCCTAAGCAGAGACTGTGGAAAAGCACTTTCATTAAAAGGGGTTGCCAAGCTTCCAATAAATTACGAGTTTCCGAAACACCAGCAAATATTTTTTCTCCCAATCTTGATGATACGTGGTGGTAATGACAAGTACACAAATCCCACATGGCTCAACAAATTTTGTTCTTCTAGGTGGAAGCGTTCGTTTACAGTTGCAGTTTTTAATTTTGGTTTCACTCTGTTCTCTCTTATATAGATAGATGAATTTGGAACTCTAATCCAACATGGTTTGTAGTAGCTCTTTGAAACTTGACAAAATAAAGGAGTTCACAGTTTTGTCTCTATGGTTTGTTTCCTCTTCAAGTAGCCCTAGGCACAGACTGTGGAAAATCACTATCATTGAGAGGGGTTGCCAAGCTTCTAAGAAATAACGAGTTTCCGAAATACCAGCAAATATTTTTTCACCCAATCTGGATGAAACGTGGTGGTAATGACAAGTACACAAATCCCACTTGACTCACCAAATTTCCTTCATCTAGGTTGAAGCGTTTCTTTACAGTAGCAGTTTAAATTTTTAGGTTTCACACTGTTCTCTCCTATATAGATAGATGAATTTGGAACTCTAAATCCAACATGTTTTGTAGTAGCTCTTAAAACATGACAAAATATAGTTCTCAGTTTTGTCTCTATGGTTTGTTGCCTCTTCAAGTAGCCTTAGGTACAGACTCTGGAAAAGCACTTTCATTGAGAGGGGTTGCCAAGCTTCTAAGAAATAACGAGTTTCCGAATACCAGCAAGTATTTTTTCACCCAATCTTGATGATACTTAGTGGAAATGATCAGTACAGAAATCCAACTTGGCTCACCAAATTTTGTTCTTCTAGGTTGAAGCGTTCGTCTACACTAGTCGTTTTTATATTTAGGTTTCCCTCTGTTCTCTCCTATATAGATAGATGAATTGGGAACTCTAAATCCAACATGGTTTGTAGTAGCTCTTTGAAACTTGAAAAAATTAAGGAGTTCTCAGTTTTTTCTCTATGGTTCGTTTCCTGTTCAAGTAGCCCTAAGCAGAGAATGTGGAAAAGCACTTTCATTGAAAGGGGTTGCCAAGCTTCCAAAAAATTACTAGTCCGAAATACCAGCAAATATTTTTGCACCCAATCTTGATGATACGTGGTGCTAATGACAAGTACACAAATCCCACTTGGCTCACCAAATTTTGTTCTTCTACGTTGAAGCGTTCGTCTACAGTAGTCGTTTTTATATTTAGCTTTCCCTCTGTTCTCTCCTATATAGATAGATGAATTTGGAACTCTAATTCCAACATGGTTTGTCGTAGCTCTTTGAAACTTGAAAAAATAAAGGAGTTCTCAGTTTTGTCTCTATGGTTCATTGACTGTTCAAGTATCCCTAAGCAGAGACTGTGGAAAAGCACTTTCATTGAAAGGGGTTGCCAAGCTTCCAAAAAATTACGAGTTTCCGAAATACCAGCAAATACTTTTTCACCCAATCTTGATGAAACGTGGTGTAAATGACAAGTACACAAATCTCTCTTGGCTCAACAAATTTTGTTTTTCTAGGTTGAAGCTTTCGTTTACATTTGCAGTTTTTATTTTTGGTTTCACTCTGTTCTCTCCTATATAGATAGATGAATTTGGAACTCTAAATCCAACATGGTTTGAAGTAGCTCTTTGAAAACTTGACAAAAATATAGGTATTCTCAGTTTGTGTCTCTATGGTTTGTTTCCTCTTCAAGTAGCCCTGGACAGAGACTGTGGAAAAGCACTTTCATTGGGAGGGGTTGCCAAGCTTCTAAGAAATAACAAGTTTCCGAAATACCAGCAAATATTTTTTCACCCAATCTTGATGATACTTGGTTGTAATGATCAGTACACAAATCCCACTTGGCTCATCAAATTTTGTTCTTCTAGGTTGAAGCGTTCATCAACAGTAGCAGTTTTTATGTTTAGGTTTCACTTTGTTCTCTCCTATGTTGACAGATGAATTTGAAACTCTAAATCCAACATGGTTTGTGGTAGCTCTTTGAAACTTGACGAAATAAAGGAGTTCTCATGTTTGTCTCTATAATTTGTTTCCTCTTCAAGTAGCACTAAGCAGAGACTGTGGAAAAGCACTTTCATTGAAAGGGGTTGCCAAGCTTCCAAGAAATTACGAGTTTCCGAAATACCATCATATATTTTTACACCCAATCTTGATGATACTTGGTGGTAATGACAAGTACACAAATCCCTCTTGGCTCACCTAATTTTGTTCTTCTAGGTTTAAGCGTTCGTCTACTCTAGCATTTTTTATATTTAGGTTTCACTCTGTTCTCTCCTATATAGATAGATGAATTTGGAACTCTAAATCCAACATGGTTTGTAGTAGCTCCTTGAATCTTGACAAAAAAAAAGTAGTTCTCAGTTTTGTCTCAATGGTTTGTTTCCTCTTCAAGTAGCCCTAGGCACAGACTGTGGAAAAGCACTTTCATTGAGAGGGGTTGCCAAGCTTCTAAGAAAAAACGAGTTTCGAAATACCAGCAAATATTTTTTCACCCAATCTTGATAATACTTGGTGGTAATGATCAGTACACAAATCCCACTTGGCTCACCAAATTTTGTTCTTCTAGGTTGAAGCGTTCGTCTACAGTAGTCGTTTTTATATTTAGCTTTCCCTCTGTTCTCTCCTATATAGATAGATGGATTTGGAACCCTAAATCCAACATGGTTTGCAGTTGCTCTTTGAAACTTGACAAAAAAACCTAGTTCTCAGTTTTGTATCTATGTTTGTTTTCTTCTTCTAGTAGCCTTAAGTTTAGACTGTGGAAAAGCACTTTCATTGAAAGGATGGCCAAGCTTCCAAGAAATAACGAGTTTACGAAATACCAGCAAATATTTTTTCACCGAATCTTGATGATACGGGGTGGGAATGACAAGTACACAAATTCCACTTGATTCACCAAATTTTGTTCTTCTAGGTTTAAGCGTTCTTTTACAGTAGCAGTTTATATTTTTAGGTTTCCCTCTGTTCTCTCCTATATAGATAGATGAATTTGGAACTCTAAATGCAACATGGTTTGTAGTAGCTCTTTGATACTTGACAAAAAAAAAAGTAGTTCTCAGTTTTGTCTCTATGGTTTTTTTCCTCTTGAAGTAGACCTAGGCACAGATTGTGGAAAAGCACTTTCATTGAGAGGGGTTGCCAAGCTTCTAAGAAATAATGAGTTTCCGAAATACCAGCAAATATTTTATTACCCAATCTTGATGATACGTGGTGGTAATGACAAGTACACAAATCCCACTTGGCTCACCAAATTTACTTCTTGTAGGTTGAAGCGTTCGTCTACAGTAGTCGTTTTTTATATTTAGCTTTCCCTCTGTTCTCTCCTATATAGATAGATGAATTTGGAACTCTAATTCCAACATGGTTTGTAGTAGCTCTTTGAAACTTGAAAAAATAAAGGTGTTTTCAGTTTTGTCTCTCTGGTTCGTTTCCTGTTCAAGTAGCCCTAAGCAGAGACTGTGGAAAACACTATCATTGAAAGGGGTTGCTAAGCTTCCAAAAAATTACGAGTTTCCGAAATACCAGCAAATACTTTTTCACCCAATCTTGATGAAACGTGGTGGAAATGAGAAGTAAACAAATCTCTCTTGGCTCAACAAATTTTGTTTTTCTAGGTTGAAGCATTCGTTTACATTTGCAGTTTTTATTTTTGGTATCACTCTGTTCTCTCCTATATAGATAGATGAATTTGGAACTCTAAATCCAACATGGTTTGTAGTAGCTCTTTTAAACTTGACAAAAATAGTAATTCTCAGTTTTGTCTCTATGGTTTGTTTCCTCTTCAAGTAGCCCTGGACAGAGACTGTGGAAAAGCACTTTCATTGAGAGGGGTTGCCAAGCTTCTAAGAAATAACGTGTTTCCGAAATACCAGCAAATATTTTTTCACCCAATCTTGATGATATTGGTTGTAATGATCAGTACACAAATCCCACTTTGCTCACCAAATTTTGTTCTTCTAGGTTGAAGCGTTCGTCTACAGTAGCAGTTTTTATGTTTAGGTTTCACTTTGTTCTCTCCTATGTTGACAGATGAATTTGGAACTCTAAATCCAACATGGTTTGTGGTAGCTCTTTGAAACTTGACGAAATAAAGGAGTTGTCATGTTTGTCTCTATAATTTGTTTTTTCTTCAAGTAGCACTAAGCAGAGACTGTGGAAAAGCACTTTCATTGAAAGGGGTTGCCAATCTTCCAAGAAATTATGAGTTTCCGAAATACCATCATATATTTTTTCACCCAATCTTGATGATACTTGGTGGTAATGACAAGTACACAAATCCCTCTTGGCTCACCTAATTTTGTTCTTCTAGGTTTAAGCCTTCGTCTACTCTAGCATTTTTTATATTTAGGTTTCACTCTGTTCTCTCCTATATAGATAGATGAATTTGGAACTCTAAATCCAACATGGTTTGTAGTAGCTCCTTGAAACGTGACAAAAAAAAAGTAGTTCTCAGTTTTGTCTCAATGGTTTGGTTCCTCTTCAAGTAGCCTTAAGCAGAGACTGTGGAAAAGCACTTTCATTGAAAGGCGTTGCCAAGATTCCAAGAAATAACGAGATTGCGAAATACCAGCAAATATTTTTTCACCCAATCATGATGATACGTCGTGGTAAAGATCGGTACACAAATCCCACTTGGCTCACCAAATTTTGTTCTTCTAGGTTGAAGCGTTCCTTTACAGTAGCAGTTTTTATTTTTAGGATTCCCTCTGTTCTCTCCTATATATATAGATGAATTTGGAACTCTAAATCCAACATGGTTTGCAGTAGCTCTTTGAAACTTGACAAAATAAAAGAATTCTCAGTTTTTTCTCTATGGTTGTTTCCCCTTCAAGTAGCCCTAGGCACAGACTGTGGAAAAGCACTTTCATTGAGAGGGGTTGCCAAGCTTCTAAGAAATAACGAGTTTCCGAAATACCAGCAAATATTTTTTCACCCAATCTTGATGAAACGTGGTGGTAATGACAAGTACACAAATCCCTCTTGGCTCAACAAATTTTGTTCTTCTATGTTGAAGAATTCGTTTACAATAGCAGTTTTTATTTTTAGGTTTCACTGTGTTCTCTTCTATATAGATAGATGAAATTGGAACTCTAAATCCAACATGTTTTGTAGTAGCTCTTAAAACACGACAAAATATAGTTCTCAGTTTTGTCTCTATGGTTTGTTGCCTCTTCAAGTAGCCCGAGGCACAGACTCTGGAAAAGCACTTTCATTGAGAGGGGTTGACAAGCTTCTAAGAAATAACGAGTATCCGAAATACCAGCAAATATTTTTTGACCCAATCTTGATGATACTTCGTGGAAATGATCAGTACACAAATCCCAATTGTCTCACCAAATTTTGTTCTTCTAGGTTGAAGCTTTCGTCTACAGTAGTCGTTTTTATATTTAGGTTTCCCTCTGTTCTCTCCTATATAGATAGATGAATTTGGAACTCTAAATCCAACATGGTTTGTAGTAGCTCTTTGAACCTTGAAAAAAAAGGTAGTTCTCAGTTTTGTCTCTATGGTTTGTTTTTTCTTCAAGTAGCCCTAAACAGAGACTGTGGAAAAGCACTTTCATTAAAAGGGGTTGCCAAGCTTCCAATAAATTATGAGTTTCCGAAATACCAGCAAATATTTTTTCACCCAATCTTGATGATACGTGGTGGTAATGATCGGTACACAAATCCCCTTGGCTCACCAAATTTTGTTCTTCTAGGTTGAAGCGTTCCTTTACAGTAGCAGTTTTTATTTTTAGGTTTCCCTCTGTTCTCTCCTATATAGATAGATGAATTTGGAACTCTAAATCCAACATGGTTTCTAGTAGCTCTTTGAAACTTGAGAAAATAAAAGAGTTCTCAGTTTTGTCTTTATGGTTTGTTTACCCTTCAAGTAGCCCTAGGCGCAGACTGTGGAAAAGCACTTTCATTGAGAGGGGTTGCCAAGCTTCTAAGAAATAACGAGTTTCCAAATACCAGCAAATATTTTTTCACCCAATTTGATGAAACGTGGTGGTAATGACAAGTACACAAATTCCTCTTGGCTCAACAAATTTTGATCTTTTAGGTTTTAGGTTGAAGCACTCGTTTACAATAGCAGTTTTTATTTTTAGGTTTCACTCTGTTCTCTTCTATATAGATAGATGAATTTGGAACTATAAATCCAACATGTTTTGTAGTAGCTCTTTGAAACTTGAAAAAATAAAGGAGTTCTCCCTTTTGTATCTATGGTTTGTTTCGTCTTCAAGTAGCCCTAGGCACAGACTCTGGAAAAGCACATTCATTGAGAGGGGTTGCCAAGCTTCTAAGAAATAACGAGTTTCAGAAATACCAGCAAATATTTTTTCACCCAATCTTGATGATACGTGGTGGTAATGATCGGTACACAAATCCCACTTGGCTCACCAAATTTTTGTTCTTCTCGGTTGAAGCGTTCGTCTACAGTAGTCCTTTTTATATATAGGTTTCCCTCTGTTCTCTCCTATATAGATAGATGAATTTGGAACTCTAAATCCAACATGGTTTGTAGTAGCTCATTGAAACTTGATAAAAAAAAGTAGTTCTCAGTTTTGTCTCTATTGTTTGTTTCCTCTTCAAGTAGCCTTAAGCAGAGAATGTGGAAAAGCACTTTCATTGAAAGGTGTTGCCAAGCTTCCAAGAAATTACGAGTTTCCGAAATACCAGCAAATATTTTTTACCCAATCTTGATGATACATGGTGGTAATGATCAGTACACAAATCCCACTTGGCTCACCAAATTGTGTTCTTCTACGAAGAAGCGTTCGTCTAGAGTAGCAGTTTTTATATTTAGGTTTTCCTCTGTTCTCTCATATAGATAGATGAATTTGGAACTCTAAATCCAACATGGTTTGTAGTAGCTCTTTGAAACTTGACAGAATATAGGAGTTCACACTTTTGTCTCTGTGGTTCGTTTCCTCTTCAAGTAGCCCTAAGCAGAAACTGTGGAAAAGCACATTCATTGAAAAGGGTTGCCAAGCTTCCAAGAAATTGCGAGTTCCGAAATACCAGCAAATATTTTTTGACCCAATCTTGATGATACGTGGTGCTAATGACAAGTAAACAAATCCCACTTGGCTCACGAAATGTCGTTATTCTAGGTTGAAGCGTTCATCTACAGTATTCGTTTTTATATTTAGGTTTCCCTCTGTTCTCTCCTATATAGATAGATGAATTTGGAACTCTAAATACAACATGGTTTGTAGTAGCTCATTGAAACTTGACAAAAAAATGGAGTTCTCAGTTTTGTCTCTATTGTTTGTTTCCTCTTCAAGTAGCCTTAAGCAGAGACTGTGGAAAAGCACTTCATTGAAAGGTGTTGCCAAGCTTCTAAGAAATAACGAGTTTCCGAAATACCAGCAAATATTTTTTCACCCAATCTTGATGATACGTGGTGGTAATGATCGGTACACAAATCCCCCTTGGCTCACCAAATTTTGTTCTTCTAGGTTGAAGCGTTCCTTTACAGTAGCAGTTTTTATTTTTAGGTTTCCCTCTGTTCTCTCCTATATAGATAGATAAATTTGGAACTCTAAATCCAACATGGTTTGTAGTAGCTCTTTGAAACTTGACAAAATAAAAGAGTTCTCAGTTTTGTCTCTATGGTTTGTTTCCCCTTCAAGTAGCCCTAGGCACAGACTGTGGAAAATCACTTTCATTGAGAGGGGTTGCCAAGCTTCTAAGAAATAACGAGTTTCCGAAATACCAGCAAATATTTTTTCACCCAATTTGATGAAACGTGGTGGTAATGACAAGTACACAAATTCCTCTTGGCTCAACAAATTTTGATCTTTTAAGTTGAAGCATTCGTTTACAATAGCAGTTTTTATTTTTAGGTTTCACTCTGTTCTCTTCTATATAGATAGATGAATTTGGAACTATAAATCCAACATGTTTTGTAGTAGCTCTTTGAAACTTGAAAAAATAAAGGAGTTCTCCGTTTTGTATCTATGGTTTGTTTCGTCTTCAAGTAGCCCTAGGCACAGACTCTGGAAAAGCACATTCATTGAGAGGGGTTGCCAAGCTTCTAAGAAATAACGAGTTTCAGAAATACCAGCAAATATTTTTTCACCCAATCTTGATGATACGTGGTGGTAATGATCGGTACACAAATCCCACTTGGCTCACCAAATTTTGTTCTTCTAGGTTGAAGCGTTCGTCTACAGTAGTCCTTTTTTATTTAGGTTTCCCTCTGTTCTCTCCTATATAGATAGATGAATTTGGAACTCTAAATCCAACATGGTTTCTAGTAGCTCATTGAAACTTGATAAAAAAAAGTAGTTCTCAGTTTTGTCTCTATTGTTTGTTTCCTCTTCAAGTAGCCTTAAGCAGAGACTGTGGAAAAGCATTTTCATTGAAAGGTGTTGCCAAGCCTCCAAGAAATTACGAGTTTCCAAAATACCAGCAAATATTTTTTCACCCAATCTTGATGGTACGTGGTGGTAATGATCAGTACACAAATCCCACTTGACTCACCAAATTGTGTTCTTCTACGAAGAAGCGTTCGTCTAGAGTAGCAGTTTTTATATTTAGGTTTTCCTCTGTTCTCTCATATAGATAGATGAATTTGGAACTCTAAATCCAACATGGTTTGTAGTAGCTCTTTGAAACTTGACAAAATAAAGGAGTTATCAATTTTATCTCTATGCTAGTTTCATCTTCAAGTAGCCCTAGGCACAGACTGTGGAAGAGCACTTTCATTGAGAAGGGATGCAAAGCTTCTAAGAAATAACGAGTTTCCGAAATACCAGGAAATATTTTTTCACCCAATTTTGATGATACTTGGTGGTAATGATCTTTATAAAAATCCCACTTGGCTCACCAAATTTTGTTCTTCTAGGTTGAATCGTTCGTCTACAGTAGCAGTTTTTATATTTAGGTTTCCCTCTGTTCTCTCCTATACAGATTGAATAATTTGGAACACTAAATAAAACATGGCTTGTAGTAGCTCTTTGAAACTTGACAGAATAAAGGAGTTCACACTTTTGTCTCTGTGGTTCGTTTCCTCTTCAAGTAGCCCTAAGCAGAGACTGTGGAAAAGCACATTCATTGAAAAGGGTTGCCAAGCTTCCAAGAAATTACGAGTTTCCGAAATACCAGCAAATATTTTTTCACCCAAACTTGATGTTACTTGGTGGTAATGATCAGTACACAAATCACACTTGGCTCACAAAACTTTGTTCTTCTAGGTTGAAGCGTTCGTCTACAGTAGCAGTTTTTATGTTTAGGTTTCAGTCTGTTCTCTCCTATGTAGATAGATAAATTTGGAACTCTAAATCCAACGTGGTTTGTAGTAGTTCTTTGAAACTTCACAAAATAAAGGAATTCTCTGTTTTCTCTCTATGATTTGTTTCCTCATTAAGTAGCCCTAAGCAGAGACTGTGGAAAAGCACTTTCATTGAAAGGGTTTGCAAAGCTTCCAAGAAATTAGGAGTTTCCGAAATACCAGCAAATATTTTTTCACCCAATCTGGATGTTACGTGGTGGTAATGATCAGTACACAAATCCCACTTGGCTCACCAAATTTTGTTCTTCTTGGTTGAAGCGTTCGTTTCAAGTAGCAGTTTTTATTTTTAGGTTTCACTCTCTTCTCTCCTATATAGATAGATGATTTTGGAACTCTAAATTCAACATGGTTTGTAGTAGCTCCTTGAAACTTGACAAAAATAATGTGGTTCCCAGTTTTGTCTCTATGATTTGTTTCCTCTTCAAGTAGCCCTAAGCAGAGACTGTTGAAAAGCACTTTCATTGAAATGGGCTGCCAAGCTTCCAAGAAATTACGAGTTTCCGAAATACCAGCAAATATTTTTTCACCCAAACTTGATGATACGTGGTGCTAATGACTAGTACCCAAGTCCCACTTGGCTCACCAAATTTTGTTCTTCTAGGTTGAAGCGTTCATCTACAGTAGTTGTCTTTATATTTAGGTTTCCCTCTGTTCTCTCCTATATAGATAGATGAATTTGGAACTCTAAATCCAACATGGTATGCATTCGCTCTTTGAAACATGACAAAAAAAAGTACTTCTCAGTTTGTCTATATGGTTTGTTTTCTATTCAAGTAGCTCTAAGCAGAGACTGTGGAAAAGCACTTTCATTGAAAGGGGTTGCCAAGCTTCCAAGAAATTACGAGTTTCCGAAATACCAGCAAATATTTTTTCACCCAATCTGGATGATACGTGGTGGTAATGACAAGTACACAAATCCCACATGGCTCACCAAATTTTGTTCTTCTAGGTTGAAGCGTTCGTCTACAGTAGTCGTTTTTATATTTAGGTTTCCCTCTGTTCTCTCCTATATAGATAGATGAATTTGGAACTCTAAACCCAACATGGTTTGTAGTCGCTCTTTGTAACTCCACAAAAATATAGTTCTAAGTTTTGTCTCTATGGTTTGCTTTTTTTTCAAGTAGCCCTAAGCAGAGACTGTGGAAAAGCACTTTCATTAAAAGGGTTGCCAAGCTTCCAATAAATTATGAGTTTCTGAAACACCAGAATATATTTATTCACCCAATCTTGATAATACGTGGTGGTAATGACAAGTACACAAATCCCACTTCGCTCACCAAATTTTGTTCTTCTAGGTAGAAGCGTTCGTTTACAGTTGCAGTTTTTATTTTTGATTTCACTCTGTTCTCTCTTATATAGATAGATGAATTGGGGACTCTAAATCCAACATGGTTTGTAGTAGCTCTTTCAAACTTGACAAAAAAAAGTAGTTCTCAGTTTTGTCTCTATGATTTGTTTCCTCTTCAAGTACCCTTAAGCAGAGTCTGTGGAATAGCACTTTCATTGAAAGGGGTTGCCAAGCTTCCAAGAAATAACGAGTTTCCGAAATACCAGCAAATATTTTTTCACCCAATCTTGAAGATAATTGGTGGTAATGATCGGTACACAAATCCCACTTGACTCATCAAATTTTGTTATTCTAGGTTGAAGCATTCTTTTACAGTAGCAGTTTATATTTTTAGGTTTCCCTCTGTTCTCTCCTATATAGATAGATGAATTTGGAACTCTAAATCCAACATGGCTTGTAGTAGCTCTTTGAAACTTGACAAAATAATGGAGTTCTCAGTTTTGTCTCTATAATTTGTTTTCTCTTCAAGTAGCCCTAAGCAGAGTCTTTGGAAAAGCACTTTTATTGACAGGGGTTGCAAACCTTCCAAGAAATTACGAGTTTCCGAGAAACCAGCAAATATTTTTACACCCAATCTTGATGATACGTGGTGGTAAAGACAAGACAACAAATCCCACTTGGCTCACGAAATTTTGTTCTTCTAGGTTGAAGCGTTCGTCTTCAGTAGTCATTTTTATATTTAGGTTTCTCTCTGTTCTCTCCTATATAGAAAGATGAATTTGGAACTCTAAATCCAACATGGTTTATAGTAGCTCTTTGAAACTTGACAAAGTAAAGGAGTTCTCAGTTTTTTCTCTATGGTTTGTTTCCTCTTCAAGTAGCCCTAGGCACAGACTCTGGAAAAGAACTTTCATTGAGAGGGTTTGCCAAGCTTCTAAGAAATAACGAGTTTCCGAAATACCAGCAAATATTAATTCACCCAATGTTGATGATACTTGGTGGTAATTATCGGTACACAAATCCCACTTGACTCACCAAATTTTGTTCTTCTAGGTTGAAGCGTTCTTTTACAGTAGCAGTTTATATTTTTAGGTTTCCCTCTGTTCTCTCCTATATATATATATGAATTTGGAACTCTAAATCCAACATGGTTTGTAGTAGCTCTTTGAAACTTGACAAAAAAAGTAGTTCTCAGTTTTGTCTCTATGATTTGTTTCCACTTCATGTAGCCCTAAGCAGAGTCTGTGGAAAAACACTTTCATTGAAAGGGGTTGCCAAGCTTCCCACAAATTACGAGTTTCCGAAATACCAGCAAATATTTTTTCACCCAATCTTGATGATACGTGGTGGTAATGATCGGTACACAAGTCCCACTTGGCTCACCAAATTTTGTTCTTCTAGGTTGAAGCGTTTCTTTACAATAGCAGTTTTTATTTTTAGGTTTCCCTCTGTTCTCTCCTATATAGATAGATGAATTTGGAACTCTAAATTCAACATGGTTTGTAGTAGCACTTTGAAACTTGACAAAATAAAGGAGTTCTCAGTTTTGTCTCTTTGATTTGTTTCCTCTTCAAGTAGCCCTAAGCAGAGACTGTGGAAAAGCACTTTCATTGAAAGGGGTTGCCAAGCTTCCAAGAAATTACGAGTTTCTGAAATACCAGAAAATATTTTTTCAACCAATCTTGATGATACTTGCTGGTAATGACAAGTACACAAATCCCACTTGGCTCACCAAATTTTGTTCTTCTAGGTTGAAGCGTTCGTCTTCAGTAGTCGTTTTTATATTTAGGTTTCCCTCTGTTCTCTCCCATATAGATAGATGAATTTGGACCTGTAAATCCAACATGGTTTGTAGTCGCTCTTTGAAACTTGACAAAAAAAGTAGTTCTCAGTTTTGTCTCTATGGTTTGTTTCCTCTTCAAGTAGCACTAAGCAGAGACTGTGGGAAAGCACTTTCATTGAGAGGGGTTGCGAAGCTTCCAAGAAATAACGATTTTCCGAAATACCAGCAAATATTTTTTCACCCAATCTTGATGATACGTGGTGGTAATGATCGGTACACAAATCCCACTTGGCTCACCAAATTTTGTTCTTCTAGGTCGAAGTGTTCCTTTAAAGGAGCAGTTTTTATTTTTAGGTTTCCCTTTGTTCTCTCCTATATAGATAGATGAATTTGGAACTCTAAATCCAACATGGTTTGTAGTAGCTCTTTGAAACTTGACAAAATAAAGGAGTGCTCAGTTTTGTCTCTATGGTTGTTTCCTCTTCAAGTAGCCCTAGGCACAGACTGTGGAAAAGCACTTTCATTGAGAGGGGTTGCCAAGCTTCTAAGAAATAACAAGTTTCCGAAATACCATCATATATTTTTTCACCCAATCTTGATGATACTTGGGGTAATGACAAGTACACAAATCCCACTTGGCTAACCAAATTTTGTTCTTCTAGGTTTAAGTCTTCGTTACAGTAGCAGTTATTATATTGAGGTTTCCCTCTGTTCTCTCCTATATAGATAGATGAATTTGGATCTGAAAATCCAACATGGTTTTTACTAATTCTTTGAAACTTGACAAAATAAAGTAGTTCTCAGTTTTGTCTCTATGATTTCTTTCCTTTTCAAGTAGCCCTAAGCAGAGACTGTGGAAAAGCTCTTTCATTAAAATATGTTGCCAAGCTTCCAATAAATTCCGAGTTTCCGAATTACCAGCAAATATTTTTTCACCCAATCTTGATGATACGTGGTGGTAAGGACAAGTACACAAATCCCACTTGGCTGACCAAATTTTGTTCTTCTAGGTTGAAGCTTTCGTTTACAATAGCAGTTTTTATTTTTAGGTTTCCCTCTGTTCTCTCCTATATAGATAGATGAAGTTGGAACTCTAAATCCAACATGGTTTGTAGTAGCTCTTTGAAATTTGACAAAATAAAGGAGTTCTCAGTTTTGTCTCTAAGGTTCATATCCTATTCTGGTAGCACTAAGCAGAGACTGTGGAAAAGCACTTTCATTGAAAGGGGTTGCCAAGTTTCCAAGAAATTATGAGCTTCCGAAATACCAGCAAATATTTTTTCACCCAATCTGGATGATACGTGGTGGTAATGATCGGTACACAAATCCCACTTGGATCAACAAATTTTGTTCTTCTAGGTTGAAGCATTCGTCTACAGTAGCAGTTTTTATTTTTACATTTCCCTCTGTTCTCTCCTATATAGATAGATGAATTTGAAACTCTAAATCCAACATGGTTGGTAGCAGCTCTTTGAAACTTGACAAAATAAACGAGTTCTCTCTTTTGTCTCTACGATGTGTTTCCTCTTAAAGTAGCCCTAAGCAGAGACTGTGGAAAAGCACTTTCATGGAAAGGGGTTGCCAAGCTTCTAAGAAATAACGAGTTTCTGAAATACCAGGAAATATTTTTTCACCCAATCTTGATGATACTTGGTGGTAATGATCGGTATACAAATCCCACTTGGCTCACCAAATTTTGTTCTTCTAGGTTGAAGCGTTCCTTTACAGTAGCAGTTTTTATATTTAGGTTTCACTCTTTTCTCTTCTATATAGATAGATGAATTTGGAAGTCTAAATCCAACATGGTTTGTAGTAGCTCTTTGAAACGTGACAAAAAAAAGGAGTTCTCAGTTTTGTCTCTATGTTTTTTTTTCCTCTTCAATAGCCCTAGGCACAGACTTTGGAGAAGCACTTTCATTGAGAGGGGTTGCCAAGCTTCTAAGAAATAACGAATTTCCGAAATACCAGCAAATATTTTTTCACCCAATCTTGATGATACTTGGTGGTAATGATCGGTACACAAATCCCACTTGACACACCAAATTTTGGTCTTCTAGGTTCAAGCGTTCGTTTACAGTAGCAGTTTAAATTTTTAGGTTTTCCTCTGTTCTCTCCTATATAGATTGATGAATTTTAACTCTAAATCCACCATGATTTGTAGTAGCTCTTTGAAACTTGACAAAATAAAGGAGTTCTCAGTTTTGTCTCCAAGACTTGTTTCCTCTTCACTTAGCCCTAGGCACAGACTGTGGAAAAGCACTTTCATTGAAACGGGTTGCCAAGCTTCCAAGAAATAACGAGTTTCCGAAATACCAGCAAATATTTTTTCACCCAATCTGGATGATACGTGGTGGGAATGACAAGTACACAAATCCCACTTGACTCACCAAATTTTGTTCTTCTAGTTTTAAGCGTTCATTTATAGTAGCAGTTTATATTTTTAGGTTTCACACTGTTCTCTCCTGTATACATAGATGAATTTGGAACTCTAAATCCAACATGGTTAGTAGTAGCTCTCTGAAACTTGAAAAAATAAAGTAGTTCTCAGTTTTGTCTCTATGGTTTGCTTCCTCTTCAAGTAGCCCTAGGCACAGACTGTGGAAAAGCACTTTCATTGAGAGGGTTTGCAAAGCTTCTAAGAAATAACGAATTTCCGAAATACCAGCAAATATTTTTTTACCCAAACTTGATGATACGTGGTGGTAATGACAAGAACACAAATCCCACTTGGCTCACCAAATTTTGTTCTTCTATTTTGAAGCGTTCGTCTACAGTTGTCGTTTTTATATTTAGGTTTTCCTCTGTTCTCTCCTATATAGATAGATAAATTTGGAACTCTAAATCCAACATGGTATGTAGTAGCTCTTTGAAACTTGACAAAAAAAAAGTAGTTCTCAGTTTTGTCTCTATGGTTTGTTATTTCTTCAAGTAGCCCTAAGCAGAGACTGTGGAAAAGCACTTTCATTAAAAGGGGTTGCCAAGCTTCCAATAAATTACGAGTTTCCGAAACACCAGCAAATATTTTTTCTCCCAATCTTGATGATACGTGGTGGTAATGACAAGTACACAAATCCCACATGGCTCAACAAATTTTGTTCTTCTAGGTGGAAGCCTTCGTTTACAGTTGCAGTTTTTAATTTTGGTTTCACTCTGTTCTCTCTTATATAGATAGATGAATTTGGAACTCTAAATCCAACATGGTTTGTAGTAGCTCTTTGAAACTTGACAAAATAAAGGAGTTCACAGTTTTGTCTCTATGGTTTGTTTCCTCTTCAAGTAGCCCTAGGCACAGACTGTGGAAAATCACTATCATTGAGAGGGGTTGCCAAGCTTCTAAGAAATAACGAGTTTCCGAAATACCAGCAAATATTTTTTCACCCAATCTTGATGTTACTTGGTGGTAATGATCAGTACACAAATCCCACTTGGCTCACCAAATTTTGTTCTTCTAGGTTGAAACGTTGGTCTACAGTAGTCGTTTTTATATTTAGGTTTCCCTCTGTTCTCTCCTATATAGATAGATGAATTTGGAAGTCTAAATCCAACATGGTTTGTAGTCGCTCTTTGAAACGTGACAAAAAAAAAGTAGTTCTCAGTTTTGTCTCTATGGTTTGTTTCCTCTTCAAGTAGCCTTAACCAGAGACTGTGGAAAAGCCCTTTCATTCAAAGGGGTTGCCAAGCTTCCAGAATTAAGGAGTTTCCGAAATGCCAGCAAATATTTTTTCAGCCAATCTTGATGATACTTGGTGGTAAAGATGGGTACACAAATCCCGCTTGACTCAAAAAATTTTGTTCTTCTACGTTGAAGCGTTCTTTTACAGTAGCAGTTTATATTTTTAGTTTTCCCTCTGTTTTCTCCTATATAGATAGATGAATTTGGAACTCTAAATCCAACATGGTTACTAGTAGCTCTTTCAAACCTGACAAAATAAAGTAGTTCTCAGTTTTGTCTCTATGGTTTGTTTCCTCTTCAAGTAGCCCTAGGCACAGACTGTGGAAAAGCACTTTCAGTGAGAGGGGTTGCCAAGCTTCCAAAAAATTACGAGTTTCCGAAATACCAGCAAATATTTTTTCACCCAATCTTGATGATACGTGGTGCTAACGACAAGTACACAAATCTCACTTGGCTCACCAAATTTTGTTCTTCTAGGTTGAAGCGTTCGTCTCAGTTGTCGTTTTTATATTTAGGTTTTCCTCTGTACTCTCCTATATAGATAGATGAATTTGGAACTCTAAATCCAACATGGTTTGTAGTAGCTCTTTGAAACTTGACTAAAAAAGTAGTTCTCAGTTTTGTCTCTATGGTTTGTTTCCTCTTCAAGTAGCCCTAAGCAGAGACTGTGGAAAAAACTTTCATTGAAAGGGGTTGCCAAGCTTCCAAGAAATTACGAGTTTCCGAAATACCAGCAAATATTTTTTCACCAAATTTGATGATACGTGGTGGTAATGACAAGTACACAAATCCCACTTGACTCACCAAATTTCGTTCCTCTAGGTTGAAGCGGTCCTTTACAGTAGCAGTTTAAATTTTTAGGTTTCACACTGTTCTCTCCTATATAGATAGATGAATTTGGAACTCTAAATCCAACATGTTTTGTAGTAGCTCTTAAAACATGACAAAATATAGTTCTCAGTTTTGTCTCTATGGTTTGTTGCCTCTTCAAGTTGCCCTAGGCACAGACTCTGGAAAAGCACTTTCATTGAGAGGGGTTGCCAAGCTTCTAAGAAATAACGAGTTTCCGAAATACCAGCAAGTATTTTTTCACCCAATCTTGATGATACTTAGTGGAAATGATCAGTACACAAATCCAACTTGGCTCACCAAATTTTGTTCTTCTAGGTTGAAGCGTTCGTCTACAGTAGTCGTTTTTATATTTAGGTTTCCCTCTGTTCTCTCCTATATAGATAGATGAATTGGGAACTCTAAATCCAACATGGTTTGTAGTAGCTCTTTGAAACTTGAAAAAATTAAGGAGTTCTCAGTTTTTTCTCTATGGTTCGTTTCCTGTTCAAGTAGCCCTAAGCAGAGAATGTGGAAAAGCACTTTCATTGAAAGGGGTTGCCAAGCTTCCAAAAAATTACTAGTCCGAAATACCAGCAAATATTTTTTCACCCAATCTTGATGATACTTGGTGGTAATGACAAGTACACAAATCCCTCTTGGCTCACCTAATTTTGTTCTTCTAGGTTTAAGCCTTCGTCTACTCTAGCATTTTTTATATTTAGGTTTCACTCTGTTCTCTCCTATATAGATAGATGAATTTGGAACTCTAAATCCAACATGGTTTGTAGTAGCTCCTTGAAACGTGACAAAAAAAAGTAGTTCTCAGTTTTGTCTCAATGGTTTGGTTCCTCTTCAAGTAGCCTTAAGCAGAGACTGTGGAAAAGCACTGTCATTGAAAGGCGTTGCCAAGATTCCAAGAAATAACGAGATTGCGAAATACCAGCAAATATTTTTTCTCCCAATCATGATGATACGTCGTGGTAAAGATCGGTACACAAATCCCACTTGGCTCACCAAATTTTGTTCTTCTAGGTTGAAGCGTTCCTTTACAGTAGCAGTTTTTATTTTTAGGATTCCCTCTGTTCTCTCCTATATATATAGATGAATTTGGAACTCTAAATCCAACATGGTTTGCAGTAGCTCTTTGAAACTTGACAAAATAAAAGAATTCTCAGTTTTTTCTCTATGGTTGTTTCCCCTTCAAGTAGCCCTAGGCACAGACTGTGGAAAAGCACTTTCATTGAGAGGGGTTGCCAAGCTTCTAAGAAATAACGAGTTTCCGAAATACCAGCAAATATTTTTTCACCCAATCTTGATGAAACGTGGTGGTAATGACAAGTACACAAATCCCTCTTGGCTCAACGAATTTTGTTCTTCTATGTTGAAGAATTCGTTTACAATAGCAGTTTTTATTTTTAGGTTTCACTTTGTTCTCTTCTATATAGATAGATGAAATTGGAACTCTAAATCCAACATGTTTTGTAGTAGCTCTTAAAACACGACAAAATATAGTTCTCAGTTTTGTCTCTATGGTTTGTTGCCTCTTCAAGTAGCCCTAGGCACAGACTCTGGAAAAGCACTTTCATTGAGAGGGGTTGCCAAGCTTCTAAGAAATAACGAGTATCCGAAATACCAGCAAATATTTTTTGACCCAATCTTGATGATACTTATTGGAAATGATCAGTACACAAATCCCAATTGTCTCACCAAATTTTGTTCTTCTAGGTTGAAGCTTTCGTCTACAGTAGTCGTTTTTATATTTAGGTTTCCCTCTGTTCTCTCCTATATAGATAGATGAATTGGGAACTCTAAATCCAACATGGTTTGTAGTAGCTCTTTGAAACTTGAAAAAAAAGGTAGTTCTCAGTTTTATCTCTATGGTTTGTTTTTTCTTCAAGTAGCCCTAAGCAGAGACTGTGGAAAAGCACTTTCATTAAAAGGGGTTGCCAAGCTTCCAATAAATTATGAGTTTCCGAAATACCAGCAAATATTTTTTCACCCAATCTTGATGATACGTGGTGGTAATGATCGGTACACACATCCCCTTGGCTCACCAAATTTTGTTCTTCTAGGTTGAAGCGTTCCTTTACAGTAGCAGTTTTTATTTTTAGGTTTCCCTCTGTTCTCTCCTATATAGATAGATGAATTTGGAACTCTAAATCCAACATGGTTTGTAGTAGCTCTTTGAAACTTGACAAAATAAAAGAGTTCTCAGTTTTGTCTCTATGGTTTGTTTACCCTTCAAGTAGCCCCAGGCACAGACTGTGGAAAAGCACTTTCATTGAAAGGGGTTGCCAAGCTTCTAAGAAATAACGAGTTTCCCAAATACCAGCAAATATTTTTTCACCCAATTTGATGAAACGTGGTGGTAATGAAAAGTACACAAATTCCTCTTGGCTCAACAAATTTTGATCTTTTAGGTTTTAGGTTGAAGCACTCGTTTACAATAGCAGTTTTTATTTTTAGGTTTCACTCTGTTCTCTTCTATATAGATAGATGAATTTGGAACTATAAATCCAACATGTTTTGTAGTAGCTCTTTGAAACTTGAAAAAATAAAGGAGTTCTCCCTTTTGTATCTATGGTTTGTTTCGTCTTCAAGTAGCCCTAGGCACAGACTCTGGAAAAGCACATTCATTGAGAGGGGTTGCCAAGCTTCTAAGAAATAACGAGTTTCAGAAATACCAGCAAATATTTTTTCACCCAATCTTGATGATACGTGGTGGTAATGATCGGTACACAAATCCCACTTGGCTCACCAAATTTTGTTCTTCTCGGTTGAAGCGTTCGTCTACAGTAGTCCTTTTTATATTTAGGTTTCCCTCTGTTCTCTCCTATATAGATAGATGAATTTGGAACTCTAAATCCAACATGGTTTGTAGTAGCTCATTGAAACTTGATAAAAAAAAGTAGTTCTCAGTTTTGTCTCTATTGTTTGTTTCCTCTTCAAGTAGCCTTAAGCAGAGAATGTGGAAAAGCACTTTCATTGAAATCTGTTGCAAAGCTTCCAAGAAATTACGAGTTTCCGAAATACCAGCAAATATTTTTTTACCCAATCTTGATGATACATGGTGGTAATGATAAGTACACAAATCCCACTTGGCTCACCAAATTGTGTTCTTCTACGAAGAAGCATTCGTCTAGAGTAGCAGTTTTTATATTTAGGTTTTCCTCTGTTCTCTCATATAGATAGATGAATTTGGAACTCTAAATCCAACATGGTTTGTAGTAGCTCTTTGAAACTTGACAGAATATAGGAGTTCACACTTTTGTCTCTGTGGTTCGTTTCCTCTTCAAGTAGCCCTAAGCAGAAACTGTGGAAAAGCACATTCATTGAAAAGGGTTGCCAAGCTTCCAAGAAATTACGAGTTTCCGAAATACCAGCAAATATTTTTTGACCCAATCTTGATGATACGTGGTGCTAATGACAAGTAAACAAATCCCACTTGGCTCACGAAATGTCGTTATTCTAGGTTGAAGCGTTCATCTACAGTATTCGTTTTTATATTTAGTTTTCCCTCTGTTCTCTCCTATATAGATAGATGAATTTGGAACTCTAAATACAACATGGTTTGTAGTAGCTCATTGAAACTTGACAAAAAAAAGGAGTTCTCAGTTTTGTCTCTATTGTTTGTTTCCTCTTCAAGTAGCCTTAAGCAGAGACTGTGGAAAAGCACTTTCATTGAAAGGTGTTGCCAAGCTTCTAAGAAATAACGAGTTTCCAAAATACCAGTAAATATTTTTTCACCCAATCTTGATGATACGTGGTGGTAATGATCGGTACACAAGTCCCCCTTGGCTCACCAAATTTTGTTCTTCTAGGTTGAAGCGTTAATTTACAGTAGCAGTTTTTATTTTTAGGTTTCCCTCTGTTCTCTCCTATATAGATAGATAAATTTGGAACTCTAAATCCAACATGGTTTGTAGTAGCTCTTTGAAACTTGACAAAATAAAAGAGTTCTCAGTTTTGTCTCTATGGTTTGTTTCCCCTTCAAGTAGCCCTAGGCACAGACTGTGGAAAATCACTTTCATTGAGAGGGGTTGCCAAGCTTCTAAGAAATAACGAGTTTCCCAAATACCAGCAAATATTTTTTCACCCAATTTGATGAAACGTGGTGGTAATGACAAGTACACAAATTCCTCTTGGCTCAACAAATTTTGATCTTTTAGGTTTTAGGTTGAAGCACTCATTTACAATAGCAGTTTTTATTTTTAGGTTTCACTCTGTTCTCTTCTATATAGATAGATGAATTTGGAACTATAAATCCAACATGTTTTGTAGTAGCTCTTTGAAACTTGAAAAAATAAAGGAGTTCTCCCTTTTGTATCTATGGTTTGTTTCGTCTTCAAGTAGCCCTAGGCACAGACTCTGGAAAAGCACATTCATTGAGAGGGGTTGCCAAGCTTCTAAGAAATAACGAGTTTCAGAAATACCAGCAAATATTTTTTCACCCAATCTTGATGATACGTGGTGGTAATGATCGGTACACAAATCCCACTTAGCTCACCAAATTTTGTTCTTCTAGGTTGAAGCGTTCGTCTACAGTAGTCCTTTTTATATTTAGGTTTCCCTCTGTTCTCTCCTAATTAGATAGATGGATTTGGAACTCTAAATCCAACATTGTTTGTATTAGCTCTTTGAAACTTGACAAAATAAAGGAGTTATCAATTTTATCTCTATGCTAGTTTCATCTTCAAGTAGCCCTAGGCACAGACTGTGGAAGAGCACTTTCATTGAGAAGGGATGCAAAGCTTCTAAGAAATAACGAGTTTCCGAAATACCAGGAAATATTTTTTCACCCAATTTTGATGATACTTGGTGGTAATGATCTTTATAAAAATCCCACTTGGCTCACCAAATTTTGTTCTTCTAGGTTGAATCGTTCGTCTACAGTAGCAGTTTTTATATTTAGGTTTCCCTCTGTTCTCTCCTATACAGATTGAATAATTTGGAACACTAAATAAAACATGGCTTGTAGTAGCTCTTTGAAACTTGACAGAATAAAGGAGTTCACACTTTTGTCTCTGTGGTTCGTTTCCTCTTCAAGTAGCCCTAAGCAGAGACTGTGGAAAAGCACATTCATTGAAAAGGGTTGCCAAGCTTCCAAGAAATTACGAGTTTCCGAAATACCAGCAAATATTTTTTCACCCAAACTTGATGTTACTTGGTGGTAATGATCAGTACACAAATCACACTTGGCTCACAAAACTTTGTTCTTCTAGGTTGAAGCGTTCGTCTACAGTAGCAGTTTTTATGTTTAGGTTTCAGTCTGTTCTCTCCTATGTAGATAGATAAATTTGGAACTCTAAATCCAACGTGGTTTGTAGTAGTTCTTTGAAACTTCACAAAATAAAGGAATTCTCTGTTTTCTCTCTATGATTTGTTTCCTCATAAAGTAGCCCTAAGCAGAGACTGTGGAAAAGCACTTTCATTGAAAGGGTTTGCAAAGCTTCCAAGAAATTAGGAGTTTCCGAAATACCAGCAAATATTTTTTCACCCAATCTGGATGTTACGTGGTGGTAATGATCGGTACACAAATCCCACTTGGCTCACCAAATTTTGTTCTTCTTGGTTGAAGCGTTGGTTTCAAGTAGCAGTTTTTATTTTTAGGTTTCACTCTGTTCTCTCCTATATAGATAGATGATTTTGGAACTCTAAATTCAACATGGTTTGTAGTAGCTCCTTGAAACTTGACAAAAATAATGTGGTTCCCAGTTTTGTCTCTATGATTTGTTTCCTCTTCAAGTAGCCCTAAGCAGAGACTGTTGAAAAGCACTTTCATTGAAATGGGCTGCCAAGCTTCCAAGAAATTACGAGTTTCCGAAATACCAGCAAATATTTTTTCACCCAAACTTGATGATACGTGGTGCTAATGACTAGTACCCAAGTCCCACTTGGCTCACCAAATTTTGTTCTTCTAGGTTGAAGCGTTCATCTACAGTAGTTGTTTTTATATTTAGGTTTCCCTCTGTTCTCTCCTATATAGATAGATGAATTTGGAACTCTAAATCCAACATGGTTTGCATTCGCTCTTTGAAACTTGACAAAAAAAAGTACTTCTCAGTTTGTCTATATGGTTTGTTTTCTATTCAAGTAGCTCTAAGCAGAGACTGTGGAAAAGCACTTTCATTGAAAGGGGTTGCCAAGCTTCCAAGAAATTACGAGTTTCCGAAATACCAGCAAATATTTTTTCACCCAATCTGGATGATACGTGGTGGTAATGACAAGTACACAAATCCCACATGGCTCACCAAATTTTGTTCTTCTAGGTTGAAGCGTTCGTCTACAGTAGTCGTTTTTATATTTAGGTTTCCCTCTGTTCTCTCCTATATAGATAGATGAATTTGGAACTCTAAACCCAACATGGTTTGTAGTCGCTCTTTGTAACTCCACAAAAATATAGTTCTAAGTTTTGTCTCTATGGTTTGCTTTTTTTTCAAGTAGCACTAAGCAGAGACTGTGGAAAAGCACTTTCATTAAAAGGGGTTGCCAAGCTTCCAATAAATTATGAGTTTCCGAAACACCAGAATATATTTATTCACCCAATCTTGATGATACGTGGTGGTAATGACAAGTACACAAATCCCACTTCGCTCACCAAATTTTGTTCTTCTATGTAGAAGCGTTCGTTTACAGTTGCAGTTTTTATTTTTGATTTCACTCTGTTCTCTCTTATATAGATAGATGAATTGGGGACTCTAAATCCAACATGGTTTGTAGTAGCTCTTTCAAACTTGACAAAAAAAAGTAGTTCTCAGTTTTGTCTCTATGATTTGTTTCCTCTTCAAGTACCCTTAAGCAGAGTCTGTGGAATAGCACTTTCATTGAAAGGGGTTGCCAAGCTTCCAAGAAATAACGAGTTTCCGAAATACCAGCAAATATTTTTTCACCCAATCTTGAAGATAATTGGTGGTAATGATCGGTACACAAATTTCACTTGACTCATCAAATTTTGTTATTCTAGGTTGAAGCATTCTTTTACAGTAGAAGTTTATATTTTTAGGTTTCCCTCTGTTCTCTCCTATATAGATAGATGAATTTGGAACTCTAAATCCAACATGGCTTGTAGTAGCTCTTTGAAACTTGACAAAATAATGGAGTTCTCAGTTTTGTCTCTATAATTTGTTTCCTCTTCAAGTAGCCCTAAGCAGAGTCTTTGGAAAAGCACTTTTATTGACAGGGGTTGCCAACCTTCCAAGAAATTACGAGTTTCCGAGAAACCAGCAAATATTTTTACACCCAATCTTGATGATACGTGGTGGTAATGACAAGACAACAAATCCCACTTGGCTCACCAAATTTTGTTCTTCTAGGTTGAAGCGTTCATCTACAGTAGTCATTTTTATATTTAGTTTTCTCTCTGTTCTCTCCTATATAGATAGATGAATTTGGAACTCTAAATCCAACATGGTTTATAGTAGCTCTTTGAAAACTTGACAAAGTAAAGGAGTTCTCAGTTTTTTCTCTATGGTTTGTTTCCTCTTCAAGTAGCCCTAGGCACAGACTCTGGAAAAGAACTTTCATTGAGAGGGTTTGCCAAGCTTCTAAGAAATAACGAGTTTCCGAAATACCAGCAAATATTATTTCACCCAATGTTGATGATACTTGGTGGTAATTATCGGTACACAAATCCCACTTGACTCACCAAATTTTGTTCTTCTAGGTTGAAGCGTTCTTTTACAGTAGCAGTTTATATTTTTAGGTTTCCCTCTGTTCTCTCCCTATATATATATATGAATTTGGAACTCTAAATCCAACATGGTTTGTAGTAGCTCTTTGAAACTTGACAAAAAAAGTAGTTCTCAGTTTTTGTCTCTATGATTTGTTTCCACTTCAAGTAGCCCTAAGCAGAGTCTGTGGAAAAACACTTTCATTGAAAGGGGTTGCCAAGCTTCCCAGAAATTACGAGTTTCCGAAATACCAGCAAATATTTTTTCACCCAATCTTGATGATAAGTGGTGGTAATGATCGGTACACAAGTCCCACTTGGCTCACCAAATTTTGTTCTTCTAGGTTGAAGCGTTTCTTTACAATAGCAGTTTTTATTTTTAGGTTTCCCTCTGTTCTCTCCTATATAGATAGATGAATTTGGAACTCTATATCCAACATGGTTTCTAGTAGTTCTTTGAAACTTGACAAAATAAAGGAGTTCTCCATTGTCTATCTATGGTTTGTTGCCTCTTCAAGTAGCCGTAGGCACAGATTCTGGAAAAGCACTTTCATTGAGAGGGGTTGCCAAGCTTCCAAGAAATAACGAGTTTCCGAAATACCAGCAAATATTTTTTCACCCAATCTTGATGATACTTGGTGGTAATGACAAGTACACAAATCTCACTTGGCTCACCAAATTTTGTTCTGCTAGGTTGAAGCATTCGTATACAGTAGCAGTTTTTATATTTAGGTTTCCCTCTGTTCTCTCCTATATAGATAGATGAATTTGGAACTCTAAATTCAACATGGTTTGTAGTAGCACTTTGAAACTTGACAAAATAAAGGAGTTCTCAGTTTTGTCTCTTTGATTTGTTTCCTCTTCAAGTAGCCCTAAGCAGAGACTGTGGAAAAACACTTTCATTGAAAGGGGTTGCCAAGCTTCCCAGAAATTACGAGTTTCCGAAATACCATCAAATATTTTTTCACCCAATCTTGATGATAAGTGGTGGTAATGATCGGTACACAAGTCCCACTTGGCTCACCAAATTTTGTTCTTCTATGTAGAAGCGTTCGTTTACAGTTGCAGTTTTTATTTTTGATTTCACTCTGTTCTCTCTTATATAGATAGATGAATTGGGGACTCTAAATCCAACATGGTTTGTAGTAGCTCTTTCAAACTTGACAAAAAAAAAGTAGTTCTCAGTTTTGTCTCTATGATTTGTTTCCTCTTCAAGTACCCTTAAGCAGAGTCTGTGGAATAGCACTTTCATTGAAAGGGGTTGCCAAGCTTCCAAGAAATAACGAGTTTCCCGAAATACCAGCAAATATTTTTTCACCCAATCTTGAAGATAATTGGTGGTAATGATCGGTACACAAATCCCACTTGACTCATCAAATTTTGTTATTCTAGGTTGAAGCATTCTTTTACAGTAGAAGTTTATATTTTTAGGTTTCCCTCTGTTCTCTCCTATATAGATAGATGAATTTGGAACTCTAAATCCAAACATGGCTTGTAGTAGCTCTTTGAAACTTGACAAAATAATGGAGTTCTCAGTTTTGTCTCTATTATTTGTTTCCTCTTCAAGTAGCCCTAAGCAGAGTCTTTGGAAAAGCACTTTTATTGACAGGGGTTGCCAACCTTCCAAGAAATTACGAGTTTCCGAGAAACCAGCAAATATTTTTACACCCAATCTTGATGATACGTGGTGGTAATGACAAGACAACAAAATCCACTTGGCTCACCAAATTTTGTTCTTCTAGGTTGAAGCGTTCATCTACAGTAGTCATTTTTATATTTAGTTTTCTCTCTGTTCTCTCCTATAT
>NW_027517099.1:0-48478 GCF_048772815.1 Callospermophilus lateralis | reverse complement strand
ATATTGACAGATGCAGTCCGAACTCTAAATCAAACACAGTTTGTGCTAGCTTCTTGAAACTTGACACAATACAGTAGTTCTACGTTCTGTCTCTAAGTTTTGTTTCCTCTTGATGTAGCCTAATGCAGGGACTGCGAATAACACTTATATGGAAAGGGGTTGCCAAACTTCCAAACACTAGAGTCTCCTGAAATCTCAACATATATTTTTTCATCCAATCTTCATGATACATTCACGTAATGATCAGTACACCAATCCCACTTGGATGCCCAAGTTAAGTTCTCCTTGATTGAAGCATTCGTTTACAGGAACAGTTTGAATTTTTAGGTTTCACTCTGTTTTCTCCTATATTGACAGATGCAGTTCGAACTCTAAATCAACACGGTTTGTGCTAGCTTCTTGAAACTTGACACAATACAGTAGTTCTACGTTCTATCTCTAAGGTTTGTTTCCTCTTGATGTATCCTTAAGCAGAGACTGGCGAATAACTCATTCAATGAAATGCGTTGCTGGGTTGCCAAAAAACTACAGTCTCCTCTAATCTCAACATATATTTTTTCTTCCGACCTTCATGATACTTTCAAGTAATGAGCTGTACACCAATCAAACTTGGATGCCCTAGTTTCGTTCTCCTAGGTTGAAGCATTCGTTTGCAAGAACAATTTGAATTTTTACGTTTCAATCTGTTTTCTCCTATATTGACACATGCAGTTAGAACTCTAAATCAACACGGTTTGTGCTAGCTTTTTGAAACTTGACACAATACAGTAGTTCTACGTTCTATCTCTAAGGTTTGATTCCTCTTGATGTAGCCTTAAGCAGAGACTGGAGAATAACTCATTCAATGAAAGGCGTTGTTAGGCTCCCACAAAACTACAGTCTCCTGAAATCACAACACATATTTTTTGTTCCGACCTTCATGATACTTTCAAGTAATGAGCAGTACACCAATCAAACTTGGATGCCCAAGTTTCGTTCTCCTAGGTTGAAGCATTCGTTTGCAGTAACAGTTTGAATTTTTAGGTTTTACTCTGTTTTCTCCTATATTGACAGATGCAGTCCGAACTCTAAATCAAACACAGTTTGTGCTAGCTTCTTGAAACTTGACACAATACAGTAGTTCTACGTTCTATCTCCAAGTTTTGTTTCCTCTTGATGTAGCCTAATGCAGGGACTGCGAATAACACTTATATGGAAAGGGGTTGCCAAACTTCCAAACACTAGCGTCTCCTGAAATCTCAACAACATATATTTTTTCATCCAATCTTCATGATACGTTCACGTAGTGATCAGTACACCAATCCCACTTGGATGCCCAAGTTTAGTTCTCCTTGATTGAAGCATTCGTTTCCAGGAACAGTTTGAATTTTAGGTTTCACTCTGTTTTCTCCTATATTGACAGATGCAGTTCGAACTCTAAATCAACACGGTTTGTGCTAGCTTCTTGAAACTTGACACAATACAGTAGTTCTACGTTCTATCTCTAAGGTTTGTTTCCTCTTGATGTAGCCTTAAGCAGAGACTGGAGAATAACTCATTCAATGAAAGGCGTTGTTAGGCTGCCACAAAAGTAGAGTCTCCTGAAATCACAACACATATTTTTTCTTCCGACCTTCATGATACTTTCAAGTAATGAGCAGTAGACCAATCAAACTTGGATGCCCTAGTTTCGTTCTTCTAGGTTGAAGCATTCGTTTGCAGTAACAGTTTGAATTTTTAGGTTTCACTCTGTTTTCTCCTATATTGACAGATGCAGTTCTAACTCTAAATCAACACGGTTTGTGCTAGCTTCTTGAAACTTGACACAATACAGTAGTTCTACGTTCTATCTGTACGGTTTGTTTCTTCTTGATGTAGCCTTAAGCAGAAACTGGAGAATAACTCATTCAATGAATGGCGTTGTTAGGCTGCCAAAAAACTACAGTCTCCTGAAATGACAACATATATTTCTTCTTCCGACCTTCATGATACTTTCAAGTAATGAGCAGTACACCAATCAAACTTGGATGCCAAAGTTTCGTTCTCCTAGGTTGAAGCATTCGTTTGCAGTAACAGTTTGAATTTTTAGGTTTCACTCTGTTTTCTCTTATTGACAGATGTAGTTCGAACTCTAAATCAAACACGGTTTATGCTAGCTTGTTGAAACTTGACACAATACAGTAGTTCTACGTTCTATCTCTAAGGTTTGTTTCGTCTTGATGTAGCCTTAAGCAGAGACTGGAGAATAACTCATTCAATGAAAGGCGTTGTTAGGCTGCCAAAAAACTACAGTCTCCTGAAATCACAGCATATATTTTTTCTTCCGACCTCGTGATACTTTCAAGTAATGAGCAGTACACAAATCAAACACGGATGCCCAAGTTTCGTTCTCCTAGGTTGAAGCATTCGTTTGCAGTAACAGTTTGAATTTTTAGGTTTCACTCTGTTTTCTCCTATATTGACAGATGCAGTTCGAACTCTAAATCAAACACAGTTTGTGCTAGCTTCTTGAAACTTGACACAATACAGTAGTTCTACGTTCTGTCTCTAAGTTTTGTTTCCTCTTGATGTAGCCTAATGCAGGGACTGCGAATAACACTTATATGGAAAGGGGTTGCCAAACTTCCAAACACTAGAGTCTCCTGAAATCTCAACATATATTTTTTCATCCAATCTTCATGATACATTCACGTAATGATCAGTACACCAATCCCACTTGGATGCCCAAGTTAAGTTCTCCTTGATTGAAGCATTCGTTTACAGGAACAGTTTGAATTTTTAGGTTTCACTGTGTTTTCTCCTATATTGACAGATGCAGTTCGAACTCTAAATCAACACGGTTTGTGCTAGCTTCTTGAAACTTGACACAATACAGTAGTTCTACGTTCTATCTCTAAGGTTTGTTTCCTCTTGATGTATCCTTAAGCAGAGACTGGCGAATAACTCATTCAATGAAATGCGTTGCTGGTTGCCAAAAACTACAGTCTCCTCTAATTTCAACATATATTTTTTCTTCCGACCTTCATGATACTTTCCAAGTAATGAGCTGTACACCAATCAAACTTGGATGCCCTAGTTTCGTTCTCCTAGGTTGAAGCATTCGTTTGCAAGAACAATTTGAATTTTTACGTTTCAATCTGTTTTCTCCTATATTGACACATGCAGTTAGAACTCTAAATCAACACGGTTTGTGCTAGCTTCTTGAAACTTGACACAATACAGTAGTTCTACGTTCTATCTCTAAGGTTTGATTCCTCTTGATGTAGCCTTAAGCAGAGACTGGAGAATAACTCATTCAATGAAAGGCGTTGTTAGGCTCCCACAAAACTACAGTCTCCTGAAATTACAACACATATTTTTTGTTCCGACCTTCATGATACTTTCAAGTAATGAGCAGTACACCAATCAAACTTGGATGCCCAAAATTCGTTCTCCTAGGTTGAAGCATTCGTTTGCAGTAACAGTTTGAAGTTTTAGGTTTTACTCTGTTTTCTCCTATATTGACAGATGCAGTTCGAACTCTAAATCAAACACAGTTTGTGCTAGCTTCTTGAAACTTGACACAATACAGTAGTTCTACGTTCTATCTCTAAGGTTTGTTTCCTCTTGATGTAGCCTTAAGCAGAGACTGGAGAATAACTCATTCAATGAAAGCGTTGTTAGGCTGCCACAAAACTACAGTCTCCTGAAATCACAACACATATTTTTTCTTCCGACCTTCATGATACTTTCAAGTAATGAGCAGTAGACCAATCAAACTTGGATGCCCTAGTTTCGTTCTTCTAGGTTGAAGCATTCGTTTGCAGTAACAGTTTGAATTTTTAGGTTTCACTCTGTTTTCTCCTATATTGACAGATGCAGTTCTAACTCTAAATCAACACGGTTTGTGCTAGCTTCTTGAAACTTGACACAATACAGTAGTTCTACGTTCTATCTGTACGGTTTGTTTCCTCTTGATGTAGCCTTAAGCAGAAACTGGAGAATAACTCATTCAATGAATGGCGTTGTTAGGCTGCCAAAAAACTACAGTCTCCTGAAAATGACAACATATATTTCTTCTTCCGACCTTCATGATACTTTCAAGTAATGAGCAGTACACCAATCAAACTTGGATGCCAAAGTTTCGTTCTCCTAGGTTGAAGCATTCGTTTGCAGTAACAGTTTGAATTTTTAGGTTTCACTCTGTTTTCTCTTATATTGACAGATGTAGTTCGAACTCTAAATCAAACACGGTTTATGCTAGCTTGTTGAAACTTGACACAATACAGTAGTTCTACGTTCTATCTCTAAGGTTTGTTTCGTCTTGATGTAGCCTTAAGCAGAGACTGGAGAATAACTCATTCAATGAAAGGCGTTGTTAGGCTGCCAAAAAACTACAGTCTCCTGAAATCACAGCATATATTTTTTCTTCCGACCTTCGTGATACTTTCAAGTAATGAGCAGTACACAAATCAAACACGGATGCCCAAGTTTCGTTCTCCTAGTTGAAGCATTCGTTTGCAGTAACAGTTTGAATTTTTAGGTTTCACTCTGTTTTCTCCTATATTGACAGATGCAGTTCGAACTCTAAATCAAACACAGTTTGTGCTAGCTTCTTGAAACTTGACACAATACAGTAGTTCTACGTTCTATCTCTAAGGTTTGTTTCCTCTTGATGTAGCCTTAAGCAAAGACTGGCGAATAACTCATTCAATGAAATGCGTTGCTGGGTTGCCAAAAAACTACAGTCTCCTCTAATCTCAACATATATTCTTTCTTCCGACCTTCATGATACTTTCAAGTAATGAGCTGTACACCAATCAAACTTGGATGCCCTAGTTTCGTTTTCCTAGGTTGAAGCATTCGTTTGCAAGAACAATTTGAATTTTTACGTTTCAATCTGTTTTCTCCTATATTGACACATGGAGTTAGAACTCTAAATCAACACGGTTTGTGCTAGCTTCTTGAAACGTGACACAATACAGTAGTTCTACGTTCTATCTCTAAGGTTTGATTCCTCTTGATGTAGCCTTAAGCAGAGACTGGAGAATAACTCATTCAATGAAAGGCGTTGTTAGGCTCCCACAAAACTACAGTCTCCTGAAATCACAACACATATTTTTTGTTCCGACCTTCATGATACTTTCAAGTAATGAGCAGTACACCAATCAAACTTGGATGCCCAAGTTTCGTTCTCCTAGGTTGAAGCATTCGTTTGCAGTAACAGTTTGAATTTTTAGGTTTCACTCTGTTTTCTCCTATATTGACAGATGCAGTCCGAACTCTAAATCAAACACAGTTTGTGCTAGCTTCTTGAAACTTGACACAATACAGTAGTTCTACGTTCTATCTCCAAGTTTTGTTTCCTCTTGATGTAGCCTAATGCAGGGACTGCGAATAACACTTATATGGAAAGGGGTTGCCAAACTTCCAAACACTAGCGTCTCCTGAAATCTCAACATATATTTTTTCATCCAATCTTCATGATACGTTCACGTAATGATCAGTACACCAATCCCACTTGGATGCCCAAGTTAAGTTCTCCTTGATTGAAGCATTCGTTTACAGGAACAGTTTGAATTTTTAGGTTTCACTGTGTTTTCTCCTATATTGACAGATGCAGTTCGAACTCTAAATCAACACGGTTTGTGCTAGCTTCTTGAAACTTGACACAATACAGTAGTTCTACGTTCTATCTCTAAGGTTTGTTTCCTCTTGATGTATCCTTAAGCAGAGACTGGCGAATAACTCATTCAATGAAATGCGTTGCTGGGTTGCCAAAAACTACAGTCTCCTCTAATTTCAACATATATTTTTTCTTCCGACCTTCATGATACTTTCAAGTAATGAGCTGTACACCAATCAAACTTGGATGCCCTAGTTTCGTTCTCCTAGGTTGAAGCATTCGTTTGCAAGAACAATTTGAATTTTTACGTTTCAATCTGTTTTCTCCTATATTGACACATGCAGTTAGAACTCTAAATCAACACGGTTTGTGCTAGCTTCTTGAAACTTGACACAATACAGTAGTTCTACGTTCTATCTCTAAGGTTTGATTCCTCTTGATGTAGCCTTAAGCAGAGACTGGAGAATAACTCATTCAATGAAAGGCGTTGTTAGGCTCCCACAAAACTACAGTCTCCTGAAATTACAACACATATTTTTTGTTCCGACCTTCATGATACTTTCAAGTAATGAGCAGTACACCAATCAAACTTGGATGCCCAAGTTTCGTTCTCCTAGGTTGAAGCATTCGTTTGCAGTAACAGTTTGAAGTTTTAGGTTTTACTCTGTTTTCTCCTATATTGACAGATGCAGTTCGAACTCTAAATCAAACACAGTTTGTGCTAGCTTCTTGAAACTTGACACAATACAGTAGTTCTACGTTCTATCTCTAAGGTTTGTTTCCTCTTGATGTAGCCTTAAGCAGAGACTGGAGAATAACTCATTCAATGAAAGGCGTTGTTAGGCTGCCACAAAACTACAGTCTCCTGAAATCACAACACATATTTTTTCTTCCGACCTTCATGATACTTTCAAGTAATGAGCAGTAGACCAATCAAACTTGGATGCCCTAGTTTCGTTCTTCTAGGTTGAAGCATTCGTTTGCAGTAACAGTTTGAATTTTTAGGTTTCACTCTGTTTTCTCCTATATTGACAGATGCAGTTCTAACTCTAAATCAACACGGTTTGTGCTAGCTTCTTGAAACTTGACACAATACAGTAGTTCTACGTTCTATCTGTACGGTTTGTTTCCTCTTGATGTAGCCTTAAGCAGAAACTGGAGAATAACTCATTCAATGAATGGCGTTGTTAGGCTGCCAAAAAACTACAGTCTCCTGAAATGACAACATATATTTCTTCTTCCGACCTTCATGATACTTTCAAGTAATGAGCAGTACACCAATCAAACTTGGATGCCCTAGTTTCGTTTTCCTAGGTTGAAGCATTCGTTTGCAAGAACAATTTGAATTTTTACGTTTCAATCTGTTTTCTCCTATATTGACACATGCAGTTAGAACTCTAAATCAACACGGTTTGTGCTAGCTTCTTGAAACGTGACACAATACAGTAGTTCTACGTTCTATCTCTAAGGTTTGATTCCTCTTGATGTAGCCTTAAGCAGAGACTGGAGAATAACTCATTCAATGAAAGGCGTTGTTAGGCTCCCACAAAACTACAGTCTCCTGAAATCACAACACATATTTTTTGTTCCGACCTTCATGATACTTTCAAGTAATGAGCAGTACACCAATCAAACTTGGATGCCCAAGTTTCGTTCTCCTAGGTTGAAGCATTCGTTTGCAGTAACAGTTTGAATTTTTAGGTTTTACTCTGTTTTCTCCTATATTGACAGATGCAGTCCGAACTCTAAATCAAACACAGTTTGTGCTAGCTTCTTGAAACTTGACACAATACAGTAGTTCTACGTTCTGTCTCTAAGTTTTGTTTCCTCTTGATGTAGCCTAATGCAGGGACTGCGAATAACACTTATATGGAAAGGGGTTGCCAAACTTCCAAACACTAGAGTCTCCTGAAATCTCAACATATATTTTTTCATCCAATCTTCATGATACATTCACGTAATGATCAGTACACCAATCCCACTTGGATGCCCAAGTTAAGTTCTCCTTGAATGAAGCATTCGTTTACAGGAACAGTTTGAATTTTTAGGTTTCACTCTGTTTTCTCCTATATTGACAGATGCAGTTCGAACTCTAAATCAACACGGTTTGTGCTAGCTTCTTGAAACTTGACACAATACAGTAGTTCTACGTTCTATCTCTAAGGTTTGTTTCCTCTTGATGTATCCTTAAGCAGAGACTGGCGAATAACTCATTCAATGAAATGCGTTGCTGGGTTGCCAAAAAACTACAGTCTCCTCTAATCTCAACATATATTTTTTCTTCCGACCTTCATGATACTTTCAAGTAATGAGCTGTACACCAATCAAACTTGGATGCCCTAGTTTCTTTCTCCTAGGTTGAAGCATTCGTTTGCAAGAACAATTTGAATTTTTACGTTTCAATCTGTTTTCTCCTATATTGACACATGCAGTTAGAACTCTAAATCAACACGGTTTGTGCTAGCTTTTTGAAACTTGACAGAATACAGTAGTTCTACGTTCTATCTCTAAGGTTTGATTCCTCTTGATGTAGCCTTAAGCAGAGACTGGAGAATAACTCATTCAATGAAAGGCGTTGTTAGGCTCCCACAAAACTACAGTCTCCTGAAATCACAACACATATTTTTTGTTCCGACCTTCATGATACTTTCAAGTAATGAGCAGTACACCAATCAAACTTGGATGCCCAAGTTTCGTTCTCCTAGGTTGAAGCATTCGTTTGCAGTAACAGTTTGAAGTTTTAGGTTTTACTCTGTTTTCTCCTATATTGACAGATGCAGTCCGAACTCTAAATCAAACACAGTTTGTGCTAGCTTCTTGAAACTTGACACAATACAGTAGTTCTACGTTCTATCTCTAAGTTTTGTTTCCTCTTGATGTAGCCTAATGCAGGGACTGCGAATAACACTTATATGGAAAGGGGTTGCCAAACTTCCAAACACTAGCGTCTCCTGAAATCTCAACATATATTTTTTCATCCAATCTTCATGATACATTCACGTAATGATCAGTACACCAATACCACTTAATGCCCAAGTTTAGTTCTCCTTGATTGAAGCATTCGTTTACAGGAACAGTTTGAATTTTTAGGTTTCACTCTGTTTTCTCCTATATTGACAGATGCAGTTCGAACTCTAAATCAACACGGTTTGTGCTAGCTTCTTGAAACTTGACACAATACAGTAGTTCTACGTTCTATCTCTAAGGTTTGTTTCCTCTTGATGTAGCCTTAAGCAAAGACTGGCGAATAACTCATTCAATGAAATGCGTTGCTGGGTTGCCAAAAAACTACAGTCTCCTCTAATCTCAACATATATTTTTTCTTCCGACCTTCATGATACTTTCACGTAATGAGCTGTACACCAATCAAACTTGGATGCCCTAGTTTCGTTCTCCTAGGTTGAAGCATTCGTTTGCAAGAACAATTTGAATTTTTACGTTTCAATCTGTTTTCTCCTATATTGACACATGCAGTTAGAACTCTAAATCAACACGGTTTGTGCTAGCTTCTTGAAACGTGACACAACAGTAGTTCTACGTTCTATCTCTAAGGTTTGATTCCTCTTGATGTAGCCTTAAGCAGAGACTGGAGAATAACTCATTCAATGAAAGGCGTTGTTAGGCTCCCACAAAACTACAGTCTCCTGAAATCACAACACATATTTTTTGTTCCGACCTTCATGATACTTTCAAGTAATGAGCAGTACACCAATCAAACTTGGATGCCCAAGTTTCGTTCTCCTAGGTTGAAGCATTCGTTTGCAGTAACAGTTTGAATTTTTAGGTTTTACTCTGTTTTCTCCTATATTGACAGATGCAGTCCGAACTCTAAATCAAACACAGTTTGTGCTAGCTTCTTGAAACTTGACACAATACAGTAGTTCTACGTTCTATCTCCAAGTTTTGTTTCCTCTTGATGTAGCCTAATGCAGGGACTGCGAATAACACTTATATGGAAAGGGGTTGCCAAACTTCCAAACACTAGCGTCTCCTGAAATCTCAACATATATTTTTTCATCCAATCTTCATGATACGTTCACGTAATGATCAGTACACCAATCCCACTTGGATGCCCAAGTTTAGTTCTCCTTGATTGAAGCATTCGTTTCCAGGAACAGTTTGAATTTTTAGGTTTCACTCTGTTTTCTCCTATATTGACAGATGCAGTTCGAACTCTAAATCAACACGGTTTGTGCTAGCTTCTTGAAACTTGACACAATACAGTAGTTCTACGTTCTATCTCTAAGGTTTGTTTCCTCTTGATGTAGCCTTAAGCAGAGACTGGAGAATAACTCATTCAATGAAAGGCGTTGTTAGGCTGCCACAAAACTACAGTCTCCTGAAATCACAACACATATTTTTTCTATCGACCTTCAGGATACTTTCAAGTAATGAGCAGTAGACCAATCAAACTTGGATGCCCTAGTTTCGTTCTTCTAGGTTGAAGCATTCGTTTGCAGTAACAGTTTGAATTTTTAGGTTTTACTCTGTTTTCTCCTATATTGACAGATGCAGTCCGAACTCTAAATCAAACACAGTTTGTGCTAGCTTCTTGAAACTTGACACAATACAGTAGTTCTACGTTCTGTCTCTAAGTTTTGTTTCCTCTTGATGTAGCCTAATGCAGGGACTGCGAATAACACTTATATGGAAAGGGGTTGCCAAACTTCCAAACACTAGAGTCTCCTGAAATCTCAACATATATTTTTTCATCCAATCTTCATGATACATTCACGTAATGATCAGTACACCAATCCCACTTGGATGCCCAAGTTAAGTTCTCCTTGATTGAAGCATTCGTTTACAGGAACAGTTTGAATTTTTAGGTTTCACTCTGTTTTCTCCTATATTGACAGATGCAGTTCGAACTCTAAATCAACACGGTTTGTGCTAGCTTCTTGAAACTTGACACAATACAGTAGTTCTACGTTCTATCTCTAAGGTTTGTTTCCTCTTGATGTATCCTTAAGCAGAGACTGGCGAATAACTCATTCAATGAAATGCGTTGCTGGGTTGCCAAAAAACTACAGTCTCCTCTAATCTCAACATATATTTTTTCTTCCGACCTTCATGATACTTTCAAGTAATGAGCTGTACACCAATCAAACTTGGATGCCCTAGTTTCGTTCTCCTAGGTTGAAGCATTCGTTTGCAAGAACAATTTGAATTTTTACGTTTCAATCTGTTTTCTCCTATATTGACACATGCAGTTAGAACTCTAAATCAACACGGTTTGTGCTAGCTTTTTGAAACTTGACACAATACAGTAGTTCTACGTTCTATCTCTAAGGTTTGATTCCTCTTGATGTAGCCTTAAGCAGAGACTGGAGAATAACTCATTCAATGAAAGGCGTTGTTAGGCTCCCACAAAACTACAGTCTCCTGAAATCACAACACATATTTTTTGTTCCGACCTTCATGATACTTTCAAGTAATGAGCAGTACACCAATCAAACTTGGATGCCCAAGTTTCGTTCTCCTAGGTTGAAGCATTCGTTTGCAGTAACAGTTTGAAGTTTTAGGTTTTACTCTGTTTTCTCCTATATTGACAGATGCAGTCCGAACTCTAAATCAAACACAGTTTGTGCTAGCTTCTTGAAACTTGACACAATACAGTAGTTCTACGTTCTATCTCCAAGTTTTGTTTCCTCTTGATGTAGCCTAATGCAGGGACTGCGAATAACACTTATATGGAAAGGGGTTGCCAAACTTCCAAACACTAGCGTCTCCTGAAATCTCAACATATATTTTTTCATCCAATCTTCATGATACGTTCACGTAGTGATCAGTACACCAATCCCACTTGGATGCCCAAGTTTAGTTCTCCTTGATTGAAGCATTCGTTTCCAGGAACAGTTTGAATTTTTAGGTTTCACTCTGTTTTCTCCTATATTGACAGATGCAGTTCGAACTCTAAATCAACACGGTTTGTGCTAGCTTCTTGAAACTTGACACAATACAGTAGTTCTACGTTCTATCTCTAAGGTTTGTTTCCTCTTGATGTAGCCTTAAGCAGAGACTGGAGAATAACTCATTCAATGAAAGGCGTTGTTAGGCTGCCACAAAAGTAGAGTCTCCTGAAATCACAACACATATTTTTTCTTCCGACCTTCATGATACTTTCAAGTAATGAGCAGTAGACCAATCAAACTTGGATGCCCTAGTTTCGTTCTTCTAGGTTGAAGCATTCGTTTGCAGTAACAGTTTGAATTTTTAGGTTTCACTCTGTTTTCTCCTATATTGACAGATGCAGTTCTAACTCTAAATCAACACGGTTTGTGCTAGCTTCTTGAAACTTGACACAATACAGTAGTTCTACGTTCTATCTGTACGGTTTGTTTCTTCTTGATGTAGCCTTAAGCAGAAACTGGAGAATAACTCATTCAATGAATGGCGTTGTTAGGCTGCCAAAAAACTACAGTCTCCTGAAATGACAACATATATTTCTTCTTCCGACCTTCATGATACTTTCAAGTAATGAGCAGTACACCAATCAAACTTGGATGCCAAAGTTTCGTTCTCCTAGGTTGAAGCATTCGTTTGCAGTAACAGTTTGAATTTTTAGGTTTCACTCTGTTTTCTCTTATATTGACAGATGTAGTTCGAACTCTAAATCAAACACGGTTTATGCTAGCTTGTTGAAACTTGACACAATACAGTAGTTCTACGTTCTATCTCTAAGGTTTGTTTCGTCTTGATGTAGCCTTAAGCAGAGACTGGAGAATAACTCATTCAATGAAAGGCGTTGTTAGGCTGCCAAAAAACTACAGTCTCCTGAAATCACAGCATATATTTTTTCTTCCGACCTTCGTGATACTTTCAAGTAATGAGCAGTACACAAATCAAACACGGATGCCCAAGTTTCGTTCTCCTAGGTTGAAGCATTCGTTTGCAGTAACAGTTTGAATTTTTAGGTTTCACTCTGTTTTCTCCTATATTGACAGATGCAGTTCGAACTCTAAATCAAACACAGTTTGTGCTAGCTTCTTGAAACTTGACACAATACAGTAGTTCTACGTTCTGTCTCTAAGTTTTGTTTCCTCTTGATGTAGCCTAATGCAGGGACTGCGAATAACACTTATATGGAAAGGGGTTGCCAAACTTCCAAACACTAGAGTCTCCTGAAATCTCAACATATATTTTTTCATCCAATCTTCATGATACATTCACGTAATGATCAGTACACCAATCCCACTTGGATGCCCAAGTTAAGTTCTCCTTGATTGAAGCATTCGTTTACAGGAACAGTTTGAATTTTTAGGTTTCACTGTGTTTTCTCCTATATTGACAGATGCAGTTCGAACTCTAAATCAACACGGTTTGTGCTAGCTTCTTGAAACTTGACACAATACAGTAGTTCTACGTTCTATCTCTAAGGTTTGTTTCCTCTTGATGTATCCTTAAGCAGAGACTGGCGAATAACTCATTCAATGAAATGCGTTGCTGGGTTGCCAAAAACTACAGTCTCCTCTAATTTCAACATATATTTTTTCTTCCGACCTTCATGATACTTTCAAGTAATGAGCTGTACACCAATCAAACTTGGATGCCCTAGTTTCGTTCTCCTAGGTTGAAGCATTCGTTTGCAAGAACAATTTGAATTTTTACGTTTCAATCTGTTTTCTCCTATATTGACACATGCAGTTAGAACTCTAAATCAACACGGTTTGTGCTAGCTTCTTGAAACTTGACACAATACAGTAGTTCTACGTTCTATCTCTAAGGTTTGATTCCTCTTGATGTAGCCTTAAGCAGAGACTGGAGAATAACTCATTCAATGAAAGGCGTTGTTAGGCTCCCACAAAACTACAGTCTCCTGAAATTACAACACATATTTTTTGTTCCGACCTTCATGATACTTTCAAGTAATGAGCAGTACACCAATCAAACTTGGATGCCCAAGTTTCGTTCTCCTAGGTTGAAGCATTCGTTTGCAGTAACAGTTTGAAGTTTTAGGTTTTACTCTGTTTTCTCCTATATTGACAGATGCAGTTCGAACTCTAAATCAAACACAGTTTGTGCTAGCTTCTTGAAACTTGACACAATACAGTAGTTCTACGTTCTATCTCTAAGGTTTGTTTCCTCTTGATGTAGCCTTAAGCAGAGACTGGAGAATAACTCATTCAATGAAAGGCGTTGTTAGGCTGCCACAAAACTACAGTCTCCTGAAATCACAACACATATTTTTTCTTCCGACCTTCATGATACTTTCAAGTAATGAGCAGTAGACCAATCAAACTTGGATGCCCTAGTTTCGTTCTTCTAGGTTGAAGCATTCGTTTGCAGTAACAGTTTGAATTTTTAGGTTTCACTCTGTTTTCTCCTATATTGACAGATGCAGTTCTAACTCTAAATCAACACGGTTTGTGCTAGCTTCTTGAAACTTGACACAATACAGTAGTTCTACGTTCTATCTGTACGGTTTGTTTCCTCTTGATGTAGCCTTAAGCAGAAACTGGAGAATAACTCATTCAATGAATGGCGTTGTTAGGCTGCCAAAAAACTACAGTCTCCTGAAATGACAACATATATTTCTTCTTCCGACCTTCATGATACTTTCAAGTAATGAGCAGTACACCAATCAAACTTGGATGCCAAAGTTTCGTTCTCCTAGGTTGAAGCATTCGTTTGCAGTAACAGTTTGAATTTTTAGGTTTCACTCTGTTTTCTCTTATATTGACAGATGTAGTTCGAACTCTAAATCAAACACGGTTTATGCTAGCTTGTTGAAACTTGACACAATACAGTAGTTCTACGTTCTATCTCTAAGGTTTGTTTCGTCTTGATGTAGCCTTAAGCAGAGACTGGAGAATAACTCATTCAATGAAAGGCGTTGTTAGGCTGCCAAAAAACTACAGTCTCCTGAAATCACAGCATATATTTTTTCTTCCGACCTTCGTGATACTTTCAAGTAATGAGCAGTACACAAATCAAACACGGATGCCCAAGTTTCGTTCTCCTAGGTTGAAGCATTCGTTTGCAGTAACAGTTTGAATTTTTAGGTTTCACTCTGTTTTCTCCTATATTGACAGATGCAGTTCGAACTCTAAATCAAACACAGTTTGTGCTAGCTTCTTGAAACTTGACACAATACAGTAGTTCTACGTTCTATCTCTAAGGTTTGTTTCCTCTTGATGTAGCCTTAAGCAAAGACTGGCGAATAACTCATTCAATGAAATGCGTTGCTGGGTTGCCAAAAAACTACAGTCTCCTCTAATCTCAACATATATTCTTTCTTCCGACCTTCATGATACTTTCAAGTAATGAGCTGTACACCAATCAAACTTGGATGCCCTAGTTTCGTTTTCCTAGGTTGAAGCATTCGTTTGCAAGAACAATTTGAATTTTTACGTTTCAATCTGTTTTCTCCTATATTGACACATGCAGTTAGAACTCTAAATCAACACGGTTTGTGCTAGCTTCTTGAAACGTGACACAATACAGTAGTTCTACGTTCTATCTCTAAGGTTTGATTCCTCTTGATGTAGCCTTAAGCAGAGACTGGAGAATAACTCATTCAATGAAAGGCGTTGTTAGGCTCCCACAAAACTACAGTCTCCTGAAATCACAACACATATTTTTTGTTCCGACCTTCATGATACTTTCAAGTAATGAGCAGTACACCAATCAAACTTGGATGCCCAAGTTTCGTTCTCCTAGGTTGAAGCATTCGTTTGCAGTAACAGTTTGAATTTTTAGGTTTCACTCTGTTTTCTCCTATATTGACAGATGCAGTCCGAACTCTAAATCAAACACAGTTTGTGCTAGCTTCTTGAAACTTGACACAATACAGTAGTTCTACGTTCTGTCTCTAAGTTTTGTTTCCTCTTGATGTAGCCTAATGCAGGGACTGCGAATAACACTTATATGGAAAGGGGTTGCCAAACTTCCAAACACTAGAGTCTCCTGAAATCTCAACATATATTTTTTCATCCAATCTTCATGATACATTCACGTAATGATCAGTACACCAATCCCACTTGGATGCCCAAGTTAAGTTCTCCTTGATTGAAGCATTCGTTTACAGGAACAGTTTGAATTTTTAGGTTTCACTCTGTTTTCTCCTATATTGACAGATGCAGTTCGAACTCTAAATCAACACGGTTTGTGCTAGCTTCTTGAAACTTGACACAATACAGTAGTTCTACGTTCTATCTCTCAGGTTTGTTTCCTCTTGATGTATCCTTAAGCAGAGACTGGCGAATAACTCATTCAATGAAATGCGTTGCTGGGTTGCCAAAAAACTACAGTCTCCTCTAATCTCAACATATATTTTTTCTTCCGACCTTCATGATACTTTCAAGTAATGAGCTGTACACCAATCAAACTTGGATGCCCTAGTTTCGTTCTCCTAGGTTGAAGCATTCGTTTGCAAGAACAATTTGAATTTTTACGTTTCAATCTGTTTTCTCCTATATTGACACATGCAGTTAGAACTCTAAATCAACACGGTTTGTGCTAGCTTTTTGAAACTTGACAGAATACAGTAGTTCTACGTTCTATCTCTAAGGTTTGATTCCTCTTGATGTAGCCTTAAGCAGAGACTGGAGAATAACTCATTCAATGAAAGGCGTTGTTAGGCTCCCACAAAACTACAGTCTCCTGAAATCACAACACATATTTTTTGTTCCGACCTTCATGATACTTCAAGTAATGAGCAGTACACCAATCAAACTTGGATGCCCAAGTTTCGTTCTCCTAGGTTGAAGCATTCGTTTGCAGTAACAGTTTGAAGTTTTAGGTTTTACTCTGTTTTCTCCTATATTGACAGATGCAGTCCGAACTCTAAATCAAACACAGTTTGTGCTAGCTTCTTGAAACTTGACACAATACAGTAGTTCTACGTTCTATCTCTAAGTTTTGTTTCCTCTTGATGTAGCCTAATGCAGGGACTGCGAATAACACTTATATGGAAAGGGGTTGCCAACTTCCAAACACTAGCGTCTCCTGAAATCTCAACATATATTTTTTCATCCAATCTTCATGATACATTCACGTAATGATCAGTACACCAATACCACTTAATGCCCAAGTTTAGTTCTCCTTGATTGAAGCATTCGTTTACAGGAACAGTTTGAATTTTTAGGTTTCACTCTGTTTTCTTCCTATATTGACAGATGCAGTTCGAACTCTAAATCAACACGGTTTGTGCTAGCTTCTTGAAACTTGACACAATACAGTAGTTCTACGTTCTATCTCTAAGGTTTGTTTCCTCTTGATGTAGCCTTAAGCAAAGACTGGCGAATAACTCATTCAATGAAATGCGTTGCTGGGTTGCCAAAAAACTACAGTCTCCTCTAATCTCAACATATATTTTTTCTTCCGACCTTCATGATACTTTCACGTAATGAGCTGTACACCAATCAAACTTGGATGCCCTAGTTTCGTTCTCCTAGGTTGAAGCATTCGTTTGCAAGAACAATTTGAATTTTTACGTTTCAATCTGTTTTCTCCTATATTGACACATGCAGTTAGAACTCTAAATCAACACGGTTTGTGCTAGCTTCTTGAAACGTGACACAACAGTAGTTCTACGTTCTATCTCTAAGGTTTGATTCCTCTTGATGTAGCCTTAAGCAGAGACTGGAGAATAACTCATTCAATGAAAGGCGTTGTTAGGCTCCCACAAAACTACAGTCTCCTGAAATCACAACACATATTTTTTGTTCCGACCTTCATGATACTTTCAAGTAATGAGCAGTACACCAATCAAACTTGGATGCCCAAGTTTCGTTCTCCTAGGTTGAAGCATTCGTTTGCAGTAACAGTTTGAATTTTTAGGTTTTACTCTGTTTTCTCCTATATTGACAGATGCAGTCCGAACTCTAAATCAAACACAGTTTGTGCTAGCTTCTTGAAACTTGACACAATACAGTAGTTCTACGTTCTATCTCCAAGTTTTGTTTCCTCTTGATGTAGCCTAATGCAGGGACTGCGAATAACACTTATATGGAAAGGGGTTGCCAAACTTCCAAACACTAGCGTCTCCTGAAATCTCAACATATATTTTTTCATCCAATCTTCATGATACGTTCACGTAATGATCAGTACACCAATCCCACTTGGATGCCCAAGTTTAGTTCTCCTTGATTGAAGCATTCGTTTCCAGGAACAGTTTGAATTTTAGGTTTCACTCTGTTTTCTCCTATATTGACAGATGCAGTTCGAACTCTAAATCAACACGGTTTGTGCTAGCTTCTGAACTTGACACAATACAGTAGTTCTACGTTCTATCTCTAAGGTTTGTTTCCTCTTGATGTAGCCTTAAGCAGAGACTGGAGAATAACTCATTCAATGAAAGGCGTTGTTAGGCTGCCACAAAACTACAGTCTCCTGAAATCACAACACATATTTTTTCTATCGACCTTCAGGATACTTTCAAGTAATGAGCAGTAGACCAATCAAACTTGGATGCCCTAGTTTCGTTCTTCTAGGTTGAAGCATTCGTTTGCAGTAACAGTTTGAATTTTTAGGTTTCACTCTGTTTTCTTTTATATTGACAGATGCAGTTCTAACTCTAAATCAACACGGTTTGTGCTAGCTTCTTGAAACTTGACACAATACAGTAGTTCTACGTTCTATCTGTACGGTTTGTTTCCTCTTAATGTAGCCTTAAGCAGAACTGGAGATAACTCATTCAATGAATGGCGTTGTTAGGCTGCCAAAAAACTACAGTCTCCTGAAATGACAACATATATTTCTTCTTCCGACCTTCATGATACTTTCAAGTAATGAGCAGTACACAAATCAAACTTGGATGCCCAAGTTTCGTTCTCCTAGGTTGAGCATTCGTTTGCAGTAACAGTTTGAATTTGTAGGTTTCACTCTGTTTTCTCTTATATTGACAGATGTAGTTCGAACTCTAAATCAAACACGGTTTATGCTAGCTTGTTGAAACTTGACACAATACAGTAGTTCTACGTTCTATCTCTAAGGTTTGTTTCGTCTTGATGTAGCCTTAAGCAGAGACTGGAGAATAACTCATTCATGAAAGGCGTTGTTAGGCTGCCAAAAAACTACAGTCTCCTGAAATCACAGCATATATTTTTTCTTCCCGACCTTCGTGATACCTTCAAGTAATGAGCAGTACACAAATCAACACGGATGCCCAAGTTTCGTTCTCCTAGGTTGAAGCATTCGTTTGCAGTAACAGTTTGAATTTTTAGGTTTCACTCTGTTTTCTCCTATATTGACAGATGCAGTTCGAACTCTAAATCAAACACAGTTTGTGCTAGCTTCTTGAAACTTGACACAATACAGCTACGTTCTATCTCTAAGGTTTGTTTCCTCTTGATGTAGCCTTAAGCAAAGACTGGCGAATAACTCATTCAATGAAATGCGTTGCTGGGTTGCCAAAAAACTACAGTCTCCTCTAATCTCAACATATATTTTTTCTTCCGACCTTCGTGATACTTTCAAGTAATGAGCAGTACACAAATCAAACACGGATGCCCAAGTTTCGTTCTCCTAGGTTGAAGCATTCGTTTGCAGTAACAGTTTGAATTTTTAGGTTTCACTCTGTTTTCTCCTATATTGACAGATGCAGTTCTAACTCTAAATCAACACGGTTTGTGCTAGCTTCTTGAAACTTGACACAATACAGTAGTTCTACGTTCTATCTGTACAGTTTGTTTCCTCTTGATGTAGCCTTAAGCAGAAACTGGAGAATAACTCATTCAATGAATGGCGTTGTTAGGCTGCCAAAAAACTACAGTCTCCTGAAATGACAACATATATTTCTTCTTCCGACCTTCATGATACTTTCAAGTAATGAGCAGTACACCAATCAAACTTGGATGCCAAAGTTTCGTTCTCCTAGGTTGAAGCATTCGTTTGCAGTAACAGTTTGAATTTTTAGGTTTCACTCTGTTTTCTCTTATATTGACAGATGTAGTTCGAACTCTAAATCAAACACGGTTTATGCTAGCTTGTTGAAACTTGACACAATACAGTAGTTCTACGTTCTATCTCTAAGGTTTGTTTCGTCTTGATTTAGCCTTAAGCAGAGACTGGAGAATAACTCATTCAATGAAAGGCGTTGTTAGGCTGCCAAAAAACTACAGTCTCCTGAAATCACAGCATATATTTTTTCTTCCGACCTTCGTGATACTTTCAAGTAATGAGCAGTACACAAATCAAACACGGATGCCCAAGTTTCGTTCTCCTAGGTTGAAGCATTCGTTTGCAGTAACAGTTTGAATTTTTAGGTTTCACTCTGTTTTCTCCTATATTGACAGATGCAGTTCGAACTCTAAATCAAACACAGTTTGTGCTAGCTTCTTGAAACTTGACACAATACAGTAGTTCTACGTTCTATCTCTAAGTTTTGTTTCCTCTTGATGTAGCCTAATGCAGGGACTGCGAATAACACTTATATGGAAAGGGGTTGCCAAACTTCCAAACACTAGAGTCTCCTGAAATCTCAACGTATATTTTTTCATCCAATCTTCATGATACATTCACGTAATGATCAGTACACCAATCCCACTTGGCTGCCCAATTTAAGTTCTCGTTGATTGAAGCATTCGTTTCCAGGAACAGTTTGAATTTTTAGGTTTCACTCTGTTTTCTCCTATATTGACAGATGCAGTTCGAACTCTAAATCAACACGGTTTGTGCTACTTTCTTGAAACTTGACACAATACAGTAGTTCTACGTTCTATCTCTAAGGTTTGTTTCCTCTTGATGTAGCCTTAAGCAAAGACTGGCGAATAACTCATTCAATGAAATGCGTTGCTGGGTTGCCAAAAAACTACAGTCTCCTCTAATCTCAACATATATTTTTTCTTCCGAACTTCATGATACTTTCAAGTAATGAGCTGTACACCAATCAAACTTGGATGCCCTAGTTTCGTTCTCCTAGGTTGAAGCATTCGTTTGCAAGAACAATTTGAATTTTTACGTTTCAATCTGTTTTCTCCTATATTGACACATGCAGTTAGAACTCTAAATCAACACGGTTTGTGCTAGCTTCTTGAAACGTGACACAATACAGTAGTTCTACGTTCTATCTCTAAGGTTTGTTTCCTCTTGATGTAGCCTTAAGCAGAGACTGGAGAATAACTCATTCAATGAAAGGCGTTGTTAGGCTGCCACAAAACTACAGTCTCCTGAAATCACAACACATATTTTTTCTTCCGACCTTCATGATACTTTCAAGTAATGAGCAGTACACCAATCAAACTTGGATGCCCTAGTTTCGTTCTTCTAGGTTGAAGCATTAGTTTGCAGTAACAGTTTGAATTTTTAGGTTTCACTCTGTTTTCTCCTATATTGACAGAGGCAGTTCTAACTCTAAATCAACACGGTTTGTGCTAGCTTCTTGAAACTTGACACAATACAGTAGTTCTACGTTCTATCTGTACGGTTTGTTTCCTCTTGATGTAGCCTTAAGCAGAGACTGGAGAATAACTCATTCAATGAATGGCGTTGTTAGGCTGCCAAAAAACTACAGTCTCCTGAAATGACAACATATATTTTTTCTTCCGACCTTCATGATACTTTCAAGTAATGAGCAGTACACCAATCAAACTTGGATGCCCAAGTTTCGTTCTCCTAGGTTGAAGCATTCGTTTGCAGTAACAGTTTGAATTTTTAGGTTTCACTCTGTTTTCTCCTATATTGACAGATGTAGTTCCAACTCTAAATCAAACACGGTTTATGCTAGCTTGTTGAAACTTGACACAATACAGGAGTTCTACGTTCTATCTATCTCTAAGGTTTGTTTCGTCTTGATGTAGCCTTTAGCAGAGACTGGAGAATAACTCATACAATGAAAGGCGTTGTTAGGCTCCCACAAAACTACAGTCTCCTGAAATCACAACACATATTTTTTGTTCCGACCTTCATGATACTTTCAAGTAATGAGCAGTACACCAATCAAACTTGGATGCCCAAGTTTCGTTCTCCTAGGTTGAAGCATTCGTTTGCAGTAACAGTTTGAATATTTAGGTTTTACTCTGTTTTCTCCTATATTGACAGATGCAGTCCGAACTCTAAATCAAACACAGTTTGTGCTAGCTTCTTGAAACTTGACACAATACAGTAGTTCTACGTTCTATCTCTAAGTTTTGTTTCCTCTTGATGTAGCCTAATGCAGGGACTGCGAATAACACTTATATGGAAAGGTGTTGCCAAACTTCCAAACACTAGCGTCTCCTGAAATCTCAACATATATTTTTTCATCCAATCTTCATGATACATTCACGTAATGATCAGTACACCAATCCCACTTGGATGCCCAAGTTTAGTTCTCCTTGATTGAAGAATTCGTTTCCAGGAACAGTTTGAATTTTTAGGTTTCACTCTGTTTTCTTTTATATTGACAGATGCAGTTCAAACTCTAAATCAACACGGTTTGTGCTAGCTTCTTGAAACTTGACACAATACAGTAGTTGTACGTTCTATCTCTAAGGTTTGTTTCCTCTTGATGTAGCCTTAAGCAGAGACTGGAGAATAACTCATTCAATGAAAGGCGTTGTTAGGCTGCCACAAAACTACAGTCTCCTGAAATCACAACACATATTTTTTCTTCCGACCTTCATGATACTTTCAAGTAATGAGCAGTAGACCAATCAAACTTGGATGCCCTAGTTTCGTTCTTCTAGGTTGAAGCATTCGTTTGCAGTAACAGTTTGAATTTTTAGGTTTCACTCTGTTTTCTCCTATATTGACAGATGCAGTTCTAACTCTAAATCAACACGGTTTGTGCTAGCTTCTTGAAACTTGACACAATACAGTAGTTCTACGTTCTATCTGTACGGTTTGTTTCCTCTTGATGTAGCCTTAAGCAGAAACTGGAGAATAACTCATTCAATGAATGGCGTTGTTAGGCTGCCAAAAAACTACAGTCTCCTGAAATGACAACATATATTTCTTCTTCCGACCTTCATGATACTTTCAAGTAATGAGCAGTACACCAATCAAACTTGGATGCCAAAGTTTCGTTCTCCTAGGTTGAAGCATTCGTTTGCAGTACCAGTTTGAATTTTTAGGTTTCACTCTGTTTTCTCTTATATTGACAGATGTAGTTCGAACTCTAAATCAAACACGGTTTATGCTAGCTTGTTGAAACTTGACACAATACAGTAGTTCTACGTTCTATCTCTAAGGTTTGTTTCGTCTTGATGTAGCCTTAAGCAGAGACTGGAGAATAACTCATTCAATGAAAGGCGTTGTTAGGCTGCCAAAAAACTACAGTCTCCTGAAATCACAGCATATATTTTTTCTTCCGACCTTCGTGATACTTTCAAGTAATGAGCAGTACACAAATCAAACACGGATGCCCAAGTTTCGTTCTCCTAGGTTGAAGCATTCGTTTGCAGTAACAGTTTGAATTTTTAGGTTTCACTCTGTTTTCTCCTATATTGACAGATGCAGTTCGAACTCTAAATCAAACACAGTTTGTGCTAGCTTCTTGAAACTTGACACAATACAGTAGTTCTACGTTCTATCTCTAAGTTTTGGTTCCTCTTGATGTAGCCTAATGCAGGGACTGCGAATAACACTTATATGGAAAGGGGTTGCCAAACTTCCAAACACTAGAGTCTCCTGAAATCTCAACATATATTTTTTCATCCAATCTTCATGATACATTCACGTAATGATCAGTACACCAATCCCACTTGGATGCCCAAGATAGTTCTCCTTGATTGAAGCATTCGTTTACAGGAACAGTTTGAATTTTTAGGTTTCACTCTGTTTTCTCCTATATTGACAGATGCAGTTCGAACTCTAAATCAACACGGTTTGTGCTAGCTTCTTGAAACTTGACACAATACAGTAGTTCTACGTTCTATCTCTAAGGTTTGTTTCCTCTTGATGTAGCCTTAAGCAAAGACTGGCGAATAACTCATTCAATGAAATGCGTTGCTGGGTTGCCAAAAAACTACAGTCTCCTCTAATCTCAACATATATTTTTTCTTCCGACCTTCATGATACTTTCAAGTAATGAGCTGTACACCAATCAAACTTGGATGCCCTAGTTTCGTTCTCCTAGGTTGAAGCATTCGTTTGCAAGAACAATTTGAATTTTTACGTTTCAATCTGTTTTCTCCTATATTGACACATGCAGTTAGAACTCTAAATCAACACGGTTTGTTCTAGCTTCTTGAAACGTGACACAATACAGTAGTTCTACGTTCTATCTCTAAGGTTTGATTCCTCTTGATGTAGCCTTAAGCAGAGACTGGAGAATAACTCATTCAATGAAAGGCGTTGTTAGGCTCCCACAAAACTACAGTCTCCTGAAATCACAACACATATTTTTTGTTCCGACCTTCATGATACTTTCAAGTAATGAGCAGTACACCAATCAAACTTGGATGCCCAAGTTTCGTTCTCCTAGGTTGAAGCATTCGTTTGCAGTAACAGTTTGAATTTTTAGGTTTTACTCTGTTTTCTCCTATATTGACAGATGCAGTCCGAACTCTAAATCAAACACAGTTTGTGCTAGCTTCTTGAAACTTGACACAATACAGTAGTTCTACGTTCTATCTCTAAGTTTTGTTTCCTCTTGATGTAGCCTAATGCAGGGACTGCGAATAACACTTATATGGAAAGGTGTTGCCAAACTTCCAAACACTAGCGTCTCCTGAAATCTCAACATATATTTTTTCATCCAATCTTCATGATACGTTCACGTAATGATCAGTACACCAATCCCACTTGGATGCCCAAGTTTAGTTCTCCTTGATTGAAGCATTCGTTTCCAGGAACAGTTTGAATTTTTAGGTTTCACTCTGTTTTCTCCTATATTGACAGATGCAGTTCAAACTCTAAATCAACACGGTTTGTGCTAGCTTCTTGAAACTTGACACAATACAGTAGTTCTACGTTCTATCTCTAAGGTTTGTTTCCTCTTGATGTAGCCTTAAGCAGAGACTGGAGAATAACTCATTCAATGAAAGGCGTTGTTAGGCTGCCACAAAACTACAGTCTCCTGAAATCACAACACATATTTTTTCTTCCGACCTTCATGATACTTTCAAGTAATGAGCAGTACACCAATCAAACCTCGATGCCCTAGTTTCGTTCTTCTAGGTTGAAGCATTCGTTTGCAGTAACAGTTTGAATTTTTAGGTTTCACTCTGTTTTCTCCTATATTGACAGATGCAGTTCTAACTCTAAATCAACACGGTTTGTGCTAGCTTCTTGAAACTTGACACAATACAGTAGTTCTACGTTCTATCTGTACGGTTTGTTTCCTCTTGATGTAGCCTTAAGCAGAAACTGGAGAATAACTCATTCAATGAATGGCGTTGTTAGGCTGCCAAAAAACTACAGTCTCCTGAAATGACAACATATATTTCTTCTTCCGACCTTCATGATACTTTCAAGTAATGAGCAGTACACCAATCAAACTTGGATGCCAAAGTTTCGTTCTCCTAGGTTGAAGCATTCGTTTGCAGTAACAGTTTGAATTTTTAGGTTTCACTCTGTTTTCTCTTATATTGACAGATGTAGTTCGAACTCTAAATCAAACACGGTTTATGCTAGCTTGTTGAAACTTGACACAATACAGTAGTTCTACGTTCTATCTCTAAGGTTTGTTTCGTCTTGATGTAGCCTTAAGCAGAGACTGGAGAATAACTCATTCAATGAAAGGCGTTGTTAGGCTGCCAAAAAACTACAGTCTCCTGAAATCACAGCATATATTTTTTCTTCCGACCTTCGTGATACTTTCAAGTAATGAGCAGTACACAAATCAAACACGGATGCCCAAGTTTCGTTCTCCTAGGTTGAAGCATTCGTTTGCAGTAACAGTTTGAATTTTTAGGTTTCACTCTGTTTTCTCCTATATTGACAGATGCAGTTCGAACTCTAAATCAAACACAGTTTGTGCTAGCTTCTTGAAACTTGACACAATACAGTAGTTCTACGTTCTATCTCTAAGTTTTGGTTCCTCTTGATGTAGCCTAATGCAGGGACTGCGAATAACACTTATATGGAAAGGGGTTGCCAAACTTCCAAACACTAGAGTCTCCTGAAATCTCAACATATATTTTTTCATCCAATCTTCATGATACATTCACGTAATGATCAGTACACCAATCCCACTTGGATGCCCAAGTTTAGTTCTCCTTGATTGAAGCATTCGTTTACAGGAACAGTTTGAATTTTTAGGTTTCACTCTGTTTTCTCCTATATTGACAGATGCAGTTCGAACTCTAAATCAACACGGTTTGTGCTAGCTTCTTGAAACTTGACACAATACAGTAGTTCTACGTTCTATCTCTAAGGTTTGTTTCCTCTTGATGTAGCCTTAAGCAAAGACTGGCGAATAACTCATTCAATGAAATGCGTTGCTGGGTTGCCAAAAAACTACAGTCTCCTCTAATCTCAACATATATTTTTTCTTCCGACCTTCATGATACTTTCAAGTAATGAGCTGTACACCAATCAAACTTGGATGCCCTAGTTTCGTTCTCCTAGGTTGAAGCATTCGTTTGCAAGAACAATTTGAATTTTTACGTTTCAATCTGTTTTCTCCTATATTGACACATGCAGTTAGAACTCTAAATCAACACGGTTTGTTCTAGCTTCTTGAAACGTGACACAATACAGTAGTTCTACGTTCTATCTCTAAGGTTTGATTCCTCTTGATGTAGCCTTAAGCAGAGACTGGAGAATAACTCATTCAATGAAAGGCGTTGTTAGGCTCCCACAAAACTACAGTCTCCTGAAATCACAACACATATTTTTTGTTCCGACCTTCATGATACTTTCAAGTAATGAGCAGTACACCAATCAAACTTGGATGCCCAAGTTTCGTTCTCCTAGGTTGAAGCATTCGTTTGCAGTAACAGTTTGAATTTTTAGGTTTTACTCTGTTTTCTCCTATATTGACAGATGCAGTCCGAACTCTAAATCAAACACAGTTTGTGCTAGCTTCTTGAAACTTGACACAATACAGTAGTTCTACGTTCTATCTCTAAGTTTTGTTTCCTCTTGATGTAGCCTAATGCAGGGACTGCGAATAACACTTATATGGAAAGGGGTTGCCAAACTTCCAAACACTAGCGTCTCCTGAAATCTCAACATATATTTTTTCATCCAATCTTCATGATACGTTCACGTAATGATCAGTACACCAATCCCACTTGGATGCCCAAGTTTAGTTCTCCTTGATTGAAGCATTCGTTTCCAGGAACAGTTTGAATTTTTAGGTTTCACTCTGTTTTCTCCTATATTGACAGATGCAGTTCGAACTCTAAATCAACACGGTTTGTGCTAGCTTCTTGAAACTTGACACAATACAGTAGTTCTACGTTCTATCTCTAAGGTTTGTTTCCTCTTGATGTAGCCTTAAGCAGAGACTGGAGAATAACTCATTCAATGAAAGGCGTTGTTAGGCTGCCACAAAACTACAGTCTCCTGAAATCACAACACATATTTTTTCTTCCGACCTTCATGATACTTTCAAGTAATGAGCAGTAGACCAATCAAACTTGGATGCCCTAGTTTCGTTCTTCTAGGTTGAAGCATTCGTTTGCAGTAACAGTTTGAATTTTTAGGTTTCACTCTGTTTTCTCCTATATTGACAGATGCAGTTCTAACTCTAAATCAACACGGTTTGTGCTAGCTTCTTGAAACTTGACACAATACAGTAGTTCTATGTTCTATCTGTACGGTTTGTTTCCTCTTGATGTAGCCTTAAGCAGAAACTGGAGAATAACTCATTCAATGAATGGCGTTGTTAGGCTGCCAAAAAACTACAGTCTCCTGAAATGACAACATATATTTCTTCTTCCGACCTTCATGATACTTTCAAGTAATGAGCAGTACACTAATCAAACTTGGATGCCAAAGTTTCGTTCTCCTAGGTTGAAGCATTCGTTTGCAGTAACAGTTTGAATTTTTAGGTTTCACTCTGTTTTCTCTTATATTGACAGATGTAGTTTGAACTCTAAATCAAACACGGTTTATGCTAGCTTGTTGAAACTTGACACAATACAGTAGTTCTACGTTCTATCTCTAAGGTTTGTTTCGTCTTGATGTAGCCTTAAGCAGAGACTGGAGAATAACTCATTCAATGAAAGGCGTTGTTAGGCTGCCAAAAAACTACAGTCTCCTGAAATCACAGCATATATTTTTTCTTCCGATCTTCGTGATACTTTCAAGTAATGAGCAGTACACAAATCAAACACGGATGCCCAAGTTTCGTTCTCCTAGGTTGAAGCATTCGTTTGCAGTAACAGTTTGAATTTTTAGGTTTCACTCTGTTTTCTCCTATATTGACAGATGCAGTTCGAACTCTAAATCAAACACAGTTTGTGCTAGCTTCTTGAAACTTGACACAATACAGTAGTTCTACGTTCTATCTCTAAGTTTTGTTTCCTCTTGAGGTAGCCTAATGCAGGGACTGCGAATAACCCTTATATAGAAAGGGGTTGCCAAACTTCCAAACACTAGAGTCTCCTGAAATCTCAACATATATTTTTTCATCCAATCTTCATGATACATTCACGTAATGATCAGTACACCAATCCCACTTGGATGCCCAAGTTAAGTTCTCCTTGATTGAAGCATTCGTTTACAGGAACAGTTTGAATTTTTAGGTTTCACTCTGTTTTCTCCTATATTGACAGATGCAGTTCGAACTCAAAATCAACACGGTTTGTGCTAGCTTCTTGAAACTTGACACAATACAGTAGTTCTACGTTCTAAGGTTTGTTTCCTCTTGATGTAGCCTTAAGCAGAGACTGGCGAATAACTCATTCAATGAAATGCGTTGCTGGGTTGCCAAAAAACTACAGTCTCCTCTAATCTCAACATATATTTTTTCTTCTGACCTTCATGATACTTTCAAGTAATGAGCTGTACACCAATCAAACTTGGATGCCCTAGTTTCGTTCTCCTAGGTTGAAGCATTCGTTTGCAAGAACAATTTGAATTTTTACGTTTCAATCTGTTTTCTCCTATATTGACACATGCAGTTAGAACTCTAAATCAACACGGTTTGTGCTAGCTTCTTGAAACGTGACACAATACAGTAGTTCTACGTTCTATCTCTAAGGTTTGATTCCTCTTGATGTAGCCTTAAGCAGAGACTGGAGAATAACTCATTCAATGAAAGGCGTTGTTAGGCTCCCACAAAACTACAGTCTCCTGAAATCACAACACATATTTTTTGTTCCGACCTTCATGATACTTTCAAGTAATGAGCAGTACACCAATATAACTTGGATGCCCAAGTTTCGTTCTCCTAGGTTGAAGCATTCGTTTGCAGTAACAGTTTGAAATTTAGGTTTTACTCTGTTTTCTCCTATATTGACAGATGCAGTCCGAACTCTAAATCAAACACAGTTTGTGCTAGCTTCTTGAAACTTGACACAATACAGTAGTTCTACGTTCTATCTCTAAGTTTTGTTTCCTCTTGATGTAGCCTAATGCAGGGACTGCGAATAACACTTATATGGAAAGGGGTTGCCAAACTTCCAAACACTAGCGTCTCCTGAAATCTCAACATATATTTTTTCATCCAATCTTCATGATACGTTCACGTAATGATCAGTACACCAATCCCACTTGGATGCCCAAGTTTAGTTCTCCTTGATTGAAGCATTCGTTTCCAGGAACAGTTTGAATTTTTAGGTTTCACTCTGTTTTCTCCTATATTGACAGATGCAGTTCGAACTCTAAATCAACACGGTTTGTGCTAGCTTCTTGAAACTTGACACAATACAGTAGTTCTACCTTCTATCTCTAAGGTTTGTTTCCTCTTGATGTAGCCTTAAGCAGAGACTGGAGAATAACTCATTCAATGAAAGGCGTTGTTAGGCTGCCACAAAACTACAGTCTCCTGAAATCACAACACATATTTTTTCTTCCGACCTTCATGATACTTTCAAGTAATGAGCAGTAGACCAATCAAACTTGGATGCCCTAGTTTCGTTCTTCTAGGTTGAAGCATTCGTTTGCAGTAACAGTTTGAATTTTTAGGTTTCACTCTGTTTTCTCCTATATTGACAGATGCAGTTCTAACTCTAAATCAACACGGTTTGTGCTAGCTTCTTGAAACTTGACACAATACAGTAGTTCTACGTTCTATCTGTACGGTTTGTTTCCTCTTGATGTAGCCTTAAGCAGAAACTGGAGAATAACTCATTCAATGAATGGCGTTGTTAGGCTGCCAAAAAACTACAGTCTCCTGAAATGACAACATATATTTCTTCTTCCGACCTTCATGATACTTTCAAGTAATGAGCAGTACACCAATCAAACTTGGATGCCAAAGTTTCGTTCTCCTAGGTTGAAGCATTCGTTTGCAGTAACAGTTTGAATTTTTAGGTTTCACTCTGTTTTCTCTTATATTGACAGATGTAGTTCGAACTCTAAATCAAACACGGTTTATGCTAGCTTGTTGAAACTTGACACAATACAGTAGTTCTACGTTCTATCTCTAAGGTTTGTTTCGTCTTGATGTAGCCTTAAGCAGAGACTGGAGAATAACTCATTCAATGAAAGGCGTTGTTAGGCTGCCAAAAAACTACAGTCTCCTGAAATCACAGCATATATTTTTTCTTCCGACCTTCGTGATACTTTCAAGTAATGAGCAGTACACAAATCAAACACGGATGCCCAAGTTTCGTTCTCCTAGGTTGAAGCATTCGTTTGCAGTAACAGTTTGAATTTTTAGGTTTCACTCTGTTTTCTCCTATATTGACAGATGCAGTTCGAACTCTAAATCAAACACAGTTTGTGCTAGCTTCTTGAAACTTGACACAATACAGTAGTTCTACGTTCTATCTCTAAGTTTTGGTTCCTCTTGATGTAGCCTAATGCAGGGACTGCGAATAACACTTATATGGAAAGGGGTTGCCAAACTTCCAAACACTAGAGTCTCCTGAAATCTCAACATATATTTTTTCATCCAATCTTCATGATACATTCACGTAATGATCAGTACACCAATCCCACTTGGATGCCCAAGTTTAGTTCTCGTTGATTGAAGCATTCGTTTACAGGAACAGTTTGAATTTTTAGGTTTCACTCTGTTTTCTCCTATATTGACAGATGCAGTTCGAACTCTAAATCAACACGGTTTGTGCTAGCTTCTTGAAACTTGACACAATACAGTAGTTCTACGTTCTATCTCTAAGGGTTGTTTCCTCTTGATGTAGCCTTAAGCAAAGACTGGCGAATAACTCATTCAATGAAATGCGTTGCTGGATTGCCAAAAAACTACAGTCTCCTCTAATCTCAACATATATTTTTTCTTCCGACCTTCATGATACTTTCAAGTAATGAGCTGTACACCAATCAAACTTGGATGCCCTAGTTTCGTTCTCCTAGGTTGAAGCATTCGTTTGCAAGAACAATTTGAATTTTTACGTTTCAATCTGTTTTCTCCTATATTGACACATGCAGTTAGAACTCTAAATCAACACGGTTTGTGCTAGCTTCTTGAAACTTGACACAATACAGTAGTTCTACGTTCTATCTCTAAGGTTTGATTCCTCTTGATGTAGCCTTAAGCAGAGACTGGAGAATAACTCATTCAATGAAAGGCGTTGTTAGGCTCCCACAAAACTACAGTCTCCTGAAATCACAACACATATTTTTTGTTCCGACCTTCATGATACTTTCAAGTAATGAGCAGTACACCAATCAAACTTGGATGCCCAAGTTTCGTTCTCCTAGGTTGAAGCATTCGTTTGCAGTAACAGTTTGAAGTTTTAGGTTTTACTCTGTTTTCTCCTATATTGACAGATGCAGTCCGAACTCTAAATCAAACACAGTTTGTGCTAGCTTCTTGAAACTTGACACAATACAGTAGTTCTACGTTCTATCTCTAAGTTTTGTTTCCTCTTGATGTAGCCTAATGCAGGGACTGCGAATAACACTTATATGGAAAGGGGTTGCCAAACTTCCAAACACTAGCGTCTCCTGAAATCTCAACATATATTTTTTCATCCAATCTTCATGATACGTTCACGTAATGATCAGTACACCAATCCCACTTGGATGCCCAAGTTTAGTTCTCCTTGATTGAAGCATTCGTTTCCAGGAACAGTTTGAATTTTTAGGTTTCACTCTGTTTTCTCCTATATTGACAGATGCAGTTCGAACTCTAAATCAACACGGTTTGTGCTAGCTTCTTGAAACTTGACACAATACAGTAGTTCTACGTTCTATCTCTAAGGTTTGTTTCCTCTTGATGTAGCCTTAAGCAGAGACTGGAGAATAACTCATTCAATGAAAGGCGTTGTTAGGCTGCCACAAAACTACAGTCTCCTGAAATCACAACACATATTTTTTCTTCCGACCTTCATGATACTTTCAAGTAATGAGCAGTAGACCAATCAAACTTGGATGCCCTAGTTTCGTTCTTCTAGGTTGAAGCATTCGTTTGCAGTAACAGTTTGAATTTTTAGGTTTCACTCTGTTTTCTCCTATATTGACAGATGCAGTTCTAACTCTAAATCAACACGGTTTGTGCTAGCTTCTTGAAACTTGACACAATACAGTAGTTCTACGTTCTATCTGTACGGTTTGTTTCCTCTTGATGTAGCCTTAAGCAGAAACTGGAGAATAACTCATTCAATGAATGGCGTTGTTAGGCTGCCAAAAAACTACAGTCTCCTGAAATGACAACATATATTTCTTCTTCCGACCTTCATGATACTTTCAAGTAATGAGCAGTACACCAATCAAACTTGGATGCCAAAGTTTCGTTCTCCTAGGTTGAAGCATTCGTTTGCAGTAACAGTTTGAATTTTTAGGTTTCACTCTGTTTTCTCTTATATTGACAGATGTAGTTCGAACTCTAAATCAAACACGGTTTATGCTAGCTTGTTGAAACTTGACACAATACAGTAGTTCTACGTTCTGTCTCTAAGGTTTGTTTCGTCTTGATGTAGCCTTAAGCAGAGACTGGAGAATAACTCATTCAATGAAAGGCGTTGTTAGGCTGCCAAAAAACTACAGTCTCCTGAAATCACAGCATATATTTTTTCTTCCGACCTTCGTGATACTTTCAAGTAATGAGCAGTACACAAATCAAACACGGATGCCCAAGTTTCGTTCTCCTAGGTTGAAGCATTCGTTTGCAGTAACAGTTTGAATTTTTAGGTTTCACTCTGTTTTCTCCTATATTGACAGATGCAGTTCGAACTCTAAATCAAACACAGTTTGTGCTAGCTTCTTGAAACTTGACACAATACAGTAGTTCTACGTTCTATCTCTAAGTTTTGGTTCCTCTTGATGTAGCCTAATGCAGGGACTGCGAATAACACTTATATGGAAAGGGGTTGCCAAACTTCCAAACACTAGAGTCTCCTGAAATCTCAACATATATTTTTTCATCCAATCTTCATGATACATTCACGTAATGATCAGTACACCAATCCCACTTGGATGCCCAAGTTTAGTTCTCCTTGATTGAAGCATTCGTTTCCAGGAACAGTTTGAATTTTTAGGTTTCACTCTGTTTTCTCCTATATTGACAGATGCAGTTCGAACTCTAAATCAACACGGTTTGTGCTAGCTTCTTGAAACTTGACACAATACAGTAGTTCTACGTTCTATCACTAAGGGTTGTTTCCTCTTGATGTAGCCTTAAGCAAAGACTGGCGAATAACTCATTCAATGAAATGCGTTGCTGGATTGCCAAAAAACTACAGTCTCCTCTAATCTCAACATATATTTTTTCTTCCGACCTTCATGATACTTTCAAGTAATGAGCTGTACACCAATCAAACTTGGATGCCCTAGTTTCGTTCTCCTAGGTTGAAGCATTCGTTTGCAAGAACAATTTGAATTTTTACGTTTCAATCTGTTTTCTCCTATATTGACACATGCAGTTAGAACTCTAAATCAACACGGTTTGTGCTAGCTTCTTGAAACTTGACACAATACAGTAGTTCTACGTTCTATCTCTAAGGTTTGATTCCTCTTGATGTAGCCTTAAGCAGAGACTGGAGAATAACTCATTCAATGAAAGGCGTTGTTAGGCTCCCACAAAACTACAGTCTCCTGAAATCACAACACATATTTTTTGTTCCGACCTTCATGATACTTTCAAGTAATGAGCAGTACACCAATCAAACTTGGATGCCCAAGTTTCGTTCTCCTAGGTTGAAGCATTCGTTTGCAGTAACAGTTTGAATTTTTAGGTTTTACTCTGTTTTCTCCTATATTGACAGATGCAGTCCGAACTCTAAATCAAACACAGTTTGTGCTAGCTTCTTGAAACTTGACACAATACAGTAGTTCTACGTTCTATCTCTAAGTTTTGTTTCCTCTTGATGTAGCCTAATGCAGGGACTGCGAATAACACTTATATGGAAAGGGGTTGCCAAACTTCCAAACACTAGCGTCTCCTGAAATCTCAACATATATTTTTTCATCCAATCTTCATGATACGTTCACGTAATGATCAGTACACCAATCCCACTTGGATGCCCAAGTTTAGTTCTCCTTGATTGAAGCATTCGTTTCCAGGAACAGTTTGAATTCTTAGGTTTCACTCTGTTTTCTCCTATATTGACAGATGCAGTTCGAACTCTAAATCAACACGGTTTGTGCTAGCTTCTTGAAACTTGACACAATACAGTAGTTCTACGTTCTATCTCTAAGGTTTGTTTCCTCTTGATGTAGCCTTAAGCAGAGACTGGAGAATAACTCATTCAATGAAAGGCGTTGTTAGGCTGCCACAAAACTACAGTCTCCTGAAATCACAACACATATTTTTTCTTCCGACCTTCATGATACTTTCAAGTAATGAGCAGTAGACCAATCAAACTTGGATGCCCTAGTTTCGTTCTTCTAGGTTGAAGCATTCGTTTGCAGTAACAGTTTGAATTTTTAGGTTTCACTCTGTTTTCTCCTATATTGACAGATGCAGTTCTAACTCTAAATCAACACGGTTTGTGCTAGCTTCTTGAAACTTGACACAATACAGTAGTTCTACGTTCTATCTGTACGGTTTGTTTCCTCTTGATGTAGCCTTAAGCAGAAACTGGAGAATAACTCATTCAATGAATGGCGTTGTTAGGCTGCCAAAAAACTACAGTCTCCTGAAATGACAACATATATTTCTTCTTCCGACCTTCATGATACTTTCAAGTAATGAGCAGTACACCAATCAAACTTGGATGCCAAAGTTTCGTTCTCCTAGGTTGAAGCATTCGTTTGCAGTAACAGTTTGAATTTTTAGGTTTCACTCTGTTTTCTCTTATATTGACAGATGTAGTTCGAACTCTAAATCAAACACGGTTTATGCTAGCTTGTTGAAACTTGACACAATACAGTAGTTCTACGTTCTATCTCTAAGGTTTGTTTCGTCTTGATGTAGCCTTAAGCAGAGACTGGAGAATAACTCATTCAATGAAAGGCGTTGTTAGGCTGCCAAAAAACTACAGTCTCCTGAAATCACAGCATATATTTTTTCTTCCGACCTTCGTGATACTTTCAAGTAATGAGCAGTACACAAATCAAACACGGATGCCCAAGTTTCGTTCTCCTAGGTTGAAGCATTCGTTTGCAGTAACAGTTTGAATTTTTAGGTTTCACTCTGTTTTCTCCTATATTGACAGATGCAGTTCGAACTCTAAATCAAACACAGTTTGTGCTAGCTTCTTGAAACTTGACACAATACAGTAGTTCTACGTTCTATCTCTAAGTTTTGGTTCCTCTTGATGTAGCCTAATGCAGGGACTGCGAATAACACTTATATGGAAAGGGGTTGCCAAACTTCCAAACACTAGAGTCTCCTGAAATCTCAACATATATTTTTTCATCCAATCTTCATGATACATTCACGTAATGATCAGTACACCAATCCCACTTGGATGCCCAAGTTTAGTTCTCCTTGATTGAAGCATTCGTTTCCAGGAACAGTTTGAATTTTTAGGTTTCACTCTGTTTTCTCCTATATTGACAGATGCAGTTCGAACTCTAAATCAACACGGTTTGTGCTAGCTTCTTGAAACTTGACACAATACAGTAGTTCTACGTTCTATCACTAAGGGTTGTTTCCTCTTGATGTAGCCTTAAGCAAAGACTGGCGAATAACTCATTCAATGAAATGCGTTGCTGGATTGCCAAAAAACTACAGTCTCCTCTAATCTCAACATATATTTTTTCTTCCGACCTTCATGATACTTTCAAGTAATGAGCTGTACACCAATCAAACTTGGATGCCCTAGTTTCGTTCTCCTAGGTTGAAGCATTCGTTTGCAAGAACAATTTGAATTTTTACGTTTCAATCTGTTTTCTCCTATATTGACACATGCAGTTAGAACTCTAAATCAACACGGTTTGTGCTAGCTTCTTGAAACTTGACACAATACAGTAGTTCTACGTTCTATCTCTAAGGTTTGATTCCTCTTGATGTAGCCTTAAGCAGAGACTGGAGAATAACTCATTCAATGAAAGGCGTTGTTAGGCTCCCACAAAACTACAGTCTCCTGAAATCACAACACATATTTTTTGTTCCGACCTTCATGATACTTTCAAGTAATGAGCAGTACACCAATCAAACTTGGATGCCCAAGTTTCGTTCTCCTAGGTTGAAGCATTCGTTTGCAGTAACAGTTTGAAGTTTTAGGTTTTACTCTGTTTTCTCCTATATTGACAGATGCAGTCCGAACTCTAAATCAAACACAGTTTGTGCTAGCTTCTTGAAACTTGACACAATACAGTAGTTCTACGTTCTATCTCTAAGTTTTGTTTCCTCTTGATGTAGCCTAATGCAGGGACTGCGAATAACACTTATATGGAAAGGGGTTGCCAAACTTCCAAACACTAGCGTCTCCTGAAATATCAACATATATTTTTTCATCCAATCTTCATGATACATTCACGTAATGATCAGTACACCAATCCCACTTGGATGCCCAAGTTTAGTTCTCGTTGATTGAAGCATTCGTTTCCAGGAACAGTTTGAATTTTTAGGTTTCACTCTGTTTTCTCCTATATTGACAGATGCAGTTCGAACTCTAAATCAACACGGTTTGTGCTAGCTTCTTGAAACTTGACACAATACAGTAGTTCTACGTTCTATCTCTAAGGGTTGTTTCCTCTTGATGTAGCCTTAAGCAAAGACTGGCGAATAACTCATTCAATGAAATGCGTTGCTGGATTGCCAAAAAACTACAGTCTCCTCTAATCTCAACATATATTTTTTCTTCCGACCTTCATGATACTTTCAAGTAATGAGCTGTACACCAATCAAACTTGGATGCCCTAGTTTCGTTCTCCTAGGTTGAAGCATTCGTTTGCAAGAACAATTTGAATTTTTACGTTTCAATCTGTTTTCTCCTATATTGACACATGCAGTTAGAACTCTAAATCAACACGGTTTGTGCTAGCTTCTTGAAACTTGACACAATACAGTAGTTCTACGTTCTATCTCTAAGGTTTGATTCCTCTTGATGTAGCCTTAAGCAGAGACTGGAGAATAACTCATTCAATGAAAGGCGTTGTTAGGCTCCCACAAAACTACAGTCTCCTGAAATCACAACACATATTTTTTGTTCCGACCTTCATGATACTTTCAAGTAATGAGCAGTACACCAATCAAACTTGGATGCCCAAGTTTCGTTCTCCTAGGTTGAAGCATTCGTTTGCAGTAACAGTTTGAAGTTTTAGGTTTTACTCTGTTTTCTCCTATATTGACAGATGCAGTCCGAACTCTAAATCAAACACAGTTTGTGCTAGCTTCTTGAAACTTGACACAATACAGTAGTTCTACGTTCTATCTCTAAGTTTTGTTTCCTCTTGATGTAGCCTAATGCAGGGACTGCGAATAACACTTATATGGAAAGGGGTTGCCAAACTTCCAAACACTAGCGTCTCCTGAAATCTCAACATATATTTTTTCATCCAATCTTCATGATACGTTCACGTAATGATCAGTACACCAATCCCACTTGGATGCCCAAGTTTAGTTCTCCTTGATTGAAGCATTCGTTTCCAGGAACAGTTTGAATTTTTAGGTTTCACTCTGTTTTCTCCTATATTGACAGATGCAGTTCGAACTCTAAATCAACACGGTTTGTGCTAGCTTCTTGAAACTTGACACAATACAGTAGTTCTACGTTCTATCTCTAAGGTTTGTTTCCTCTTGATGTAGCCTTAAGCAGAGACTGGAGAATAACTCATTCAATGAAAGGCGTTGTTAGGCTGCCACAAAACTACAGTCTCCTGAAATCACAACACATATTTTTTCTTCCGACCTTCATGATACTTTCAAGTAATGAGCAGTAGACCAATCAAACTTGGATGCCCTAGTTTCGTTCTTCTAGGTTGAAGCATTCGTTTGCAGTAACAGTTTGAATTTTTAGGTTTCACTCTGTTTTCTCCTATATTGACAGATGCAGTTCTAACTCTAAATCAACACGGTTTGTGCTAGCTTCTTGAAACTTGACACAATACAGTAGTTCTGCGTTCTATCTGTACGGTTTGTTTCCTCTTGATGTAGCCTTAAGCAGAAACTGGAGAATAACTCATTCAATGAATGGCGTTGTTAGGCTGCCAAAAAACTACAGTCTCCTGAAATGACAACATATATTTCTTCTTCCGACCTTCATGATACTTTCAAGTAATGAGCAGTACACCAATCAAACTTGGATGCCAAAGTTTCGTTCTCCTAGGTTGAAGCATTCGTTTGCAGTAACAGTTTGAATTTTTAGGTTTCACTCTGTTTTCTCTTATATTGACAGATGTAGTTCGAACTCTAAATCAAACACGGTTTATGCTAGCTTGTTGAAACTTGACACAATACAGTAGTTCTACGTTCTATCTCTAAGGTTTGTTTCGTCTTGATGTAGCCTTAAGCAGAGACTGGAGAATAACTCATTCAATGAAAGGCGTTGTTAGGCTGCCAAAAAACTACAGTCTCCTGAAATCACAGCATATATTTTTTGTTCCGACCTTCGTGATACTTTCAAGCAATGAGCAGTACACAAATCAAACACGGATGCCCAAGTTTCGTTCTCCTAGGTTGAAGCATTCGTTTGCAGTAACAGTTTGAATTTTTAGGTTTCACTCTGTTTTCTCCTATATTGACAGATGCAGTTCAAACTCTAAATCAAACACAGTTTGTGCTAGCTTCTTGAAACTTGACACAATACAGTAGTTCTACGTTCTATCTCTAAGTTTTGTTTCCTCTTGATGTAGCCTAATGCAGGGACTGCGAATAACACTTATATAGAAAGGGGTTGCCAAACTTCCAAACACTAGAGTCTCCTGAAATCTCAACATATATTTTTTCATCCAATCTTCATGATACATTCACGTAATGATCAGTACACCAATCCCACTTGGATGCCCAAGTTAAGTTCTCCTTGATTGAAGCATTCGTTTACAGGAACAGTTTGAATTTTTAGGTTTCACTCTGTTTTCTCCTATATTGACAGATGCAGTTCGAACTCTAAATCAACACGGTTTGTGCTAGCTTCTTGAAACTTGACACAATACAGTAGTTCTACGTTCTATCTCTAAGGTTTGTTTCCTCTTGATGTAGCCTTAAGCAGAGACTGGCGAATAACTCATTCAATGAAATGCGTTGCTGGGTTGCCAAAAAACTACAGTCTTCTCTAATCTCAACATATATTTTTTCTTCCGACCTTCATGATACTTTCAAGTAATGAGCTGTACACCAATCAAACTTGGATGCCCTAGTTTCGTTCTCCTAGGTTGAAGCATTCGTTTGCAAGAACAATTTGAATTTTTACGTTTCAATCTGTTTTCTCCTATATTGACACATGCAGTTAGAACTCTAAATCAACACGGTTTGTGCTAGCTTCTTGAAACGTGACACAATACAGTAGTTCTACGTTCTATCTCTAAGGTTTGATTCCTCTTGATGTAGCCTTAAGCAGAGACTGGAGAATAACTCATTCAATGAAAGGCGTTGTTAGGCTCCCACAAAACTACAGTCTCCTGAAATCACAACACATATTTTTTGTTCCGACCTTCATGATACTTTCAAGTAATGAGCAGTACACCAATCAAACTTGGATGCCCAAGTTTCGTTCTCCTAGGTTGAAGCATTCGTTTGCAGTAACAGTTTGAATTTTTAGGTTTTACTCTGTTTTCTCCTATATTGACAGATGCAGTCCGAACTCTAAATCAAACACAGTTTGTGCTAGCTTCTTGAAACTTGACACAATACAGTAGTTCTACGTTCTATCTCTAAGTTTTGTTTCCTCTTGATGTAGCCTAATGCAGGGACTGCGAATAACACTTATATGGAAAGGGGTTGCCAAACTTCCAAACACTAGCGTCTCCTGAAATCTCAACATATATTTTTTCATCCAATCTTCATGATACGTTCACGTAATGATCAGTACACCAATCCCACTTGGATGCCCAAGTTTAGTTCTCCTTGATTGAAGCATTCGTTTCCAGGAACAGTTTGAATTTTTAGGTTTCACTCTGTTTTCTCCTATATTGACAGATGCAGTTCGAACTCTAAATCAACACGGTTTGTGCTAGCTTCTTGAAACTTGACACAATACAGTAGTTCTACGTTCTATCTCTAAGGTTTGTTTCCTCTTGATGTAGCCTTAAGCAGAGACTGGAGAATAACTCATTCAATGAAAGGCGTTGTTAGGCTGCCACAAAACTACAGTCTCCTGAAATCACAACACATATTTTTTCTTCCGAACTTCATGATACTTTCAAGTAATGAGCAGTAGACCAATCAAACTTGGATGCCCTAGTTTCGTTCTTCTAGGTTGAAGCATTCGTTTGCAGTAACAGTTTGAATTTTTAGGTTTCACTCTGTTTTCTCCTATATTGACAGATGCAGTTCTAACTCTAAATCAACACGGTTTGTGCTAGCTTCTTGAAACTTGACACAATACAGTAGTTCTACGTTCTATCTGTACAGTTTGTTTCCTCTTGATGTAGCCTTAAGCAGAAACTGGAGAATAACTCATTCAATGAATGGCGTTGTTAGGCTGCCAAAAAACTACAGTCTCCTGAAATGACAACATATATTTCTTCTTCCGACCTTCATGATACTTTCAAGTAATGAGCAGTACACCAATCAAACTTGGATGCCAAAGTTTCGTTCTCCTAGGTTGAAGCATTCGTTTGCAGTAACAGTTTGAATTTTTCGGTTTCACTCTGTTTTCTCTTATATTGACAGATGTAGTTCGAACTCTAAATCAAACACGGTTTATGCTAGCTTGTTGAAACTTGACACAATACAGTAGTTCTACGTTCTATCTCTAAGGTTTGTTTCGTCTTGATGTAGCCTTAAGCAGAGACTGGAGAATAACTCATTCAATGAAAGGCGTTGTTAGGCTGCCAAAAAACTACAGTCTCCTGAAATCACAGCATATATTTTTTCTTCCGACCTTCGTGATACTTTCAAGTAATGAGCAGTACACAAATCAAACACGGATGCCCAAGTTTCGTTCTCCTAGGTTGAAGCATTCGTTTGCAGTAACAGTTTGAATTTTTAGGTTTCACTCTGTTTTCTCCTATATTGACAGATGCAGTTCGAACTCTAAATCAAACACAGTTTGTGCTAGCTTCTTGAAACTTGACACAATACAGTAGTTCTACGTTCTATCTCTAAGTTTTGTTTCCTCTTGATGTAGCCTAATGCAGGGACTGCGAATAACCCTTATATAGAAAGGGGTTGCCAAACTTCCAAACACTAGAGTCTCCTGAAATCTCAACATATATTTTTTTCATCCAATCTTCATGATACATTCACGTAATGATCAGTACACCAATCCCACTTGGATGCCCAAGTTAAGTTCTCCTTGATTGAAGCATTCGTTTACAGGAACAGTTTGAATTTTTAGGTTTCACTCTGTTTTCTCCTATATTGACAGATGCAGTTCGAACTCTAAATCAACACGGTTTGTGCTAGCTTCTTGAAACTTGACACAATACAGTAGTTCTACGTTCTAAGGTTTGTTTCCTCTTGATGTAGCCTTAAGCAGAGACTGGCGAATAACTCATTCAATGAAATGCGTTGCTGGGTTGCCAAAAAACTACAGTCTCCTCTAATCTCAACATATATTTTTTCTTCCGACCTTCATGATACTTTCAAGTAATGAGCTGTACACCAATCAAACTTGGATGCCCTAGTTTCGTTCTCCTAGGTTGAAGCATTCGTTTGCAAGAACAATTTGAATTTTTACGTTTCAATCTGTTTTCTCCTATATTGACACATGCAGTTAGAACTCTAAATCAACACGGTTTGTGCTAGCTTCTTGAAACGTGACACAATACAGTAGTTCTACGTTCTATCTCTAAGGTTTGATTCCTCTTGATGTAGCCTTAAGCAGAGACTGGAGAATAACTCATTCAATGAAAGGCGTTGTTAGGCTCCCACAAAACTACAGTCTCCTGAAATCACAACACATATTTTTTGTTCCGACCTTCATGATACTTTCAAGTAATGAGCAGTACACCAATCAAACTTGGATGCCCAAGTTTTGTTCTCCTAGGTTGAAGCATTCGTTTGCAGTAACAGTTTGAATTTTTAGGTTTTACTCTGTTTTCTCCTATATTGACAGATGCAGTCCGAACTCTAAATCAAACACAGTTTGTGCTAGCTTCTTGAAACTTGACACAATACAGTAGTTCTACGTTCTATCTCTAAGTTTTGTTTCCTCTTGATGTAGCCTAATGCAGGGACTGCGAATAACACTTATATGGAAAGGGGTTGCCAAACTTCCAAACACTAGCGTCTCCTGAAATCTCAACATATATTTTTTCATCCAATCTTCATGATACGTTCACGTAATGATCAGTACACCAATCCCACTTGGATGCCCAAGTTTAGTTCTCCTTGATTGAAGCATTCGTTTCCAGGAACAGTTTGAATTCTTAGGTTTCACTCTGTTTTCTCCTATATTGACAGATGCAGTTCGAACTCTAAATCAACACGGTTTGTGCTAGCTTCTTGAAACTTGACACAATACAGTAGTTCTACGTTCTATCTCTAAGGTTTGTTTCCTCTTGATGTAGCCTTAAGCAGAGACTGGCGAATAACTCATTCAATGAAATGCGTTGCTGGGTTGCCAAAAAACTACAGTCTTCTCTAATCTCAACATATATTTTTTCTTCCGAACTTCATGATACTTTCAAGTAATGAGCAGTAGACCAATCAAACTTGGATGCCCTAGTTTCGTTCTTCTAGGTTGAAGCATTCGTTTGCAGTAACAGTTTGAATTTTTAGGTTTCACTCTGTTTTCTCCTATATTGACAGATGCAGTTCTAACTCTAAATCAACACGGTTTGTGCTAGCTTCTTGAAACTTGACACAATACAGTAGTTCTACGTTCTATCTGTACAGTTTGTTTCCTCTTGATGTAGCCTTAAGCAGAAACTGGAGAATAACTCATTCAATGAATGGCGTTGTTAGGCTGCCAAAAAACTACAGTCTCCTGAAATGACAACATATATTTCTTCTTCCGACCTTCATGATACTTTCAAGTAATGAGCAGTACACCAATCAAACTTGGATGCCAAAGTTTCGTTCTCCTAGGTTGAAGCATTCGTTTGCAGTAACAGTTTGAATTTTTCGGTTTCACTCTGTTTTCTCTTATATTGACAGATGTAGTTCGAACTCTAAATCAAACACGGTTTATGCTAGCTTGTTGAAACTTGACACAATACAGTAGTTCTACGTTCTATCTCTAAGGTTTGTTTCGTCTTGATGTAGCCTTAAGCAGAGACTGGAGAATAACTCATTCAATGAAAGGCGTTGTTAGGCTGCCAAAAAACTACAGTCTCCTGAAATCACAGCATATATTTTTTCTTCCGACCTTCGTGATACTTTCAAGTAATGAGCAGTACACAAATCAAACACGGATGCCCAAGTTTCGTTCTCCTAGGTTGAAGCATTCGTTTGCAGTAACAGTTTGAATTTTTAGGTTTCACTCTGTTTTCTCCTATATTGACAGATGCAGTTCGAACTCTAAATCAAACACAGTTTGTGCTAGCTTCTTGAAACTTGACACAATACAGTAGTTCTACGTTCTATCTCTAAGTTTTGTTTCCTCTTGATGTAGCCTAATGCAGGGACTGCGAATAACCCTTATATAGAAAGGGGTTGCCAAACTTCCAAACACTAGAGTCTCCTGAAATCTCAACATATATTTTTTCATCCAATCTTCATGATACATTCACGTAATGATCAGTACACCAATCCCACTTGGATGCCCAAGTTAAGTTCTCCTTGATTGAAGCATTCGTTTACAGGAACAGTTTGAATTTTTAGGTTTCACTCTGTTTTCTCCTATATTGACAGATGCAGTTCGAACTCTAAATCAACACGGTTTGTGCTAGCTTCTTGAAACTTGACACAATACAGTAGTTCTACGTTCTAAGGTTTGTTTCCTCTTGATGTAGCCTTAAGCAGAGACTGGCGAATAACTCATTCAATGAAATGCGTTGCTGGGTTGCCAAAAAACTACAGTCTCCTCTAATCTCAACATATATTTTTTCTTCCGACCTTCATGATACTTTCAAGTAATGAGCTGTACACCAATCAAACTTGGATGCCCTAGTTTCGTTCTCCTAGGTTGAAGCATTCGCTTGCAAGAACAATTTGAATTTTTACGTTTCAATCTGTTTTCTCCTATATTGACACATGCAGTTAGAACTCTAAATCAACACGGTTTGTGCTAGCTTCTTGAAACGTGACACAATACAGTAGTTCTACGTTCTATCTCTAAGGTTTGATTCCTCTTGATGTAGCCTTAAGCAGAGACTGGAGAATAACTCATTCAATGAAAGGCGTTGTTAGGCTCCCACAAAACTACAGTCTCCTGAAATCACAACACATATTTTTTGTTCCGACCTTCATGATACTTTCAAGTAATGAGCAGTACACCAATCAAACTTGGATGCCCAAGTTTTGTTCTCCTAGGTTGAAGCATTCGTTTGCAGTAACAGTTTGAATTTTTAGGTTTTACTCTGTTTTCTCCTATATTGACAGATGCAGTCCGAACTCTAAATCAAACACAGTTTGTGCTAGCTTCTTGAAACTTGACACAATACAGTAGTTCTACGTTCTATCTCTAAGTTTTGTTTCCTCTTGATGTAGCCTAATGCAGGGACTGCGAATAACACTTATATGGAAAGGGGTTGCCAAACTTCCAAACACTAGCGTCTCCTGAAATCTCAACATATATTTTTTCATCCAATCTTCATGATACGTTCACGTAATGATCAGTACACCAATCCCACTTGGATGCCCAAGTTTAGTTCTCCTTGATTGAAGCATTCGTTTCCAGGAACAGTTTGAATTCTTAGGTTTCACTCTGTTTTCTCCTATATTGACAGATGCAGTTCGAACTCTAAATCAACACGGTTTGTGCTAGCTTCTTGAAACTTGACACAATACAGTAGTTCTACGTTCTATCTCTAAGGTTTGTTTCCTCTTGATGTAGCCTTAAGCAGAGACTGGAGAATAACTCATTCAATGAAAGGCGTTGTTAGGCTGCCACAAAACTACAGTCTCCTGAAATCACAACACATATTTTTTCTTCCGAACTTCATGATACTTTCAAGTAATGAGCAGTAGACCAATCAAACTTGGATGCCCTAGTTTCGTTCTTCTAGGTTGAAGCATTCGTTTGCAGTAACAGTTTGAATTTTTAGGTTTCACTCTGTTTTCTCCTATATTGACAGATGCAGTTCTAACTCTAAATCAACACGGTTTGTGCTAGCTTCTTGAAACTTGACACAATACAGTAGTTCTACGTTCTATCTGTACGGTTTGTTTCCTCTTGATGTAGCCTTAAGCAGAAACTGGAGAATAACTCATTCAATGAATGGCGTTGTTAGGCTGCCAAAAAACTACAGTCTCCTGAAATGACAACATATATTTCTTCTTCCGACCTTCATGATACTTTCAAGTAATGAGCAGTACACCAATCAAACTTGGATGCCAAAGTTTCGTTCTCCTAGGTTGAAGCATTCGTTTGCAGTAACAGTTTGAATTTTTAGGTTTCACTCTGTTTTCTCTTATATTGACAGATGTAGTTCGAACTCTAAATCAAACACGGTTTATGCTAGCTTGTTGAAACTTGACACAATACAGTAGTTCTACGTTCTATCTCTAAGGTTTGTTTCGTCTTGATGTAGCCTTAAGCAGAGACTGGAGAATAACTCATTCAATGAAAGGCGTTGTTAGGCTGCCAAAAAACTACAGTCTCCTGAAATCACAGCATATATTTTTTCTTCCGACCTTCGTGATACTTTCAAGTAATGAGCAGTACACAAATCAAACACGGATGCCCAAGTTTCGTTCTCCTAGGTTGAAGCATTCGTTTGCAGTAACAGTTTGAATTTTTAGGTTTCACTCTGTTTTCTCCTATATTGACAGATGCAGTTCGAACTCTAAATCAAACACAGTTTGTGCTAGCTTCTTGAAACTTGACACAATACAGTAGTTCTACGTTCTATCTCTAAGTTTTGTTTCCTCTTGATGTAGCCTAATGCAGGGACTGCGAATAACACTTATATGGAAAGGGATTGCCAAACTTCCAAACACTAGAGTCTCCTGAAATCTCAACATATATTTTTTCATCCAATCTTCATGATACATTCACGTAATGATCAGTACACCAATCCCACTTGGATGCCCAAGTTTAGTTCTCCTTGATTGAAGCATTCGTTTACAGGAACAGTTTGAATTTTTAGGTTTCACTCTGTTTTCTCCTATATTGACAGATGCAGTTCGAACTCTAAATCAACACGGTTTGTGCTAGCTTCTTGAAACTTGACACAATACAGTAGTTCTACGTTCTATCTCTAAGGTTTGTTTCCTCTTGATGTAGCCTTAAGCAAAGACTGGCGAATAACTCATTCAATGAAATGCGTTGCTGGGTTGCCAAAAAACTACAGTCTCCTCTAATCTCAACATATATTTTTTCTTCCGACCTTCATGATACTTTCAAGTAATGAGCTGTACACCAATCAAACTTGGATGCCCTAGTTTCGTTCTCCTAGGTTGAAGCATTCGTTTGCAAGAACAATTTGAATTTTTACGTTTCAATCTGTTTTCTCCTATATTGACACATGCAGTTAGAACTCTAAATCAACACGGTTTGTGCTAGCTTCTTGAAACGTGACACAATACAGTAGTTCTACGTTCTATCTCTAAGGTTTGATTCCTCTTGATGTAGCCTTAAGCAGAGACTGGAGAATAACTCATTCAATGAAAGGCGTTGTTAGGCTCCCACAAAACTACAGTCTCCTGAAATCACAACACATATTTTTTGTTCCGACCTTCATGATACTTTCAAGTAATGAGCAGTACACCAATCAAACTTGGATGCCCAAGTTTCGTTCTCCTAGGTTGAAGCATTCGTTTGCAGTAACAGTTTGAATTTTTAGGTTTTACTCTGTTTTCTCCTATATTGACAGATGCAGTCCGAACTCTAAATCAAACACAGTTTGTGCTAGCTTCTTGAAACTTGACACAATACAGTAGTTCTACGTTCTATCTCTAAGTTTTGTTTCCTCTTGATGTAGCCTAATGCAGGGACTGCGAATAACACTTATATGGAAAGGGGTTGCCAAACTTCCAAACACTAGCGTCTCCTGAAATCTCAACATATATTTTTTCATCCAATCTTCATGATACGTTCACGTAATGATCAGTACACCAATCCCACTTGGATGCCCAAGTTTAGTTCTCCTTGATTGAAGCATTCGTTTCCAGGAACAGTTTGAATTTTTAGGTTTCACTCTGTTTTCTCCTATATTGACAGATGCAGTTCGAACTCTAAATCAACACGGTTTGTGCTAGCTTCTTGAAACTTGACACAATACAGTAGTTCTACGTTCTATCTCTAAGGTTTGTTTCCTCTTGATGTAGCCTTAAGCAGAGACTGGAGAATAACTCATTCAATGAAAGGCGTTGTTAGGCTGCCACAAAACTACAGTCTCCTGAAATCACAACACATATTTTTTCTTCCGACCTTCATGATACTTTCAAGTAATGAGCAGTAGACCAATCAAACTTGGATGCCCTAGTTTCGTTCTTCTAGGTTGAAGCATTCGTTTGCAGTAACAGTTTGAATTTTTAGGTTTCACTCTGTTTTCTCCTATATTGACAGATGCAGTTCTAACTCTAAATCAACACGGTTTGTGCTAGCTTCTTGAAACTTGACACAATACAGTAGTTCTACGTTCTATCTGTACGGTTTGTTTCCTCTTGATGTAGCCTTAAGCAGAAACTGGAGAATAACTCATTCAATGAATGGCGTTGTTAGGCTGCCAAAAAACTACAGTCTCCTGAAATGACAACATATATTTCTTCTTCCGACCTTCATGATACTTTCAAGTAATGAGCAGTACACCAATCAAACTTGGATGCCAAAGTTTCGTTCTCCTAGGTTGAAGCATTCGTTTGCAGTAACAGTTTGAATTTTTAGGTTTCACTCTGTTTTCTCTTATATTGACAGATGTAGTTCGAACTCTAAATCAAACACGGTTTATGCTAGCTTGTTGAAACTTGACACAATACAGTAGTTCTACGTTCTATCTCTAAGGTTTGTTTCGTCTTGATGTAGCCTTAAGCAGAGACTGGAGAATAACTCATTCAATGAAAGGCGTTGTTAGGCTGCCAAAAAACTACAGTCTCCTGAAATCACAGCATATATTTTTTCTTCCGACCTTCGTGATACTTTCAAGTAATGAGCAGTACACAAATCAAACACGGATGCCCAAGTTTCGTTCTCCTAGGTTGAAGCATTCGTTTGCAGTAACAGTTTGAATTTTTAGGTTTCACTCTGTTTTCTCCTATATTGACAGATGCAGTTCGAACTCTAAATCAAACACAGTTTGTGCTAGCTTCTTGAAACTTGACACAATACAGTAGTTCTACGTTCTATCTCTAAGTTTTGTTTCCTCTTGATGTAGCCTAATGCAGGGACTGCGAATAACCCTTATATAGAAAGG